>NC_068425.1:16679396-16979396 GCF_023373465.1 Oncorhynchus keta | reverse complement strand
TGGATGAGTCACAGGCCAGGTCGCTCTTCTTACCACTCTACTAGTTCTTCACCACCTGCCCTGATGCTGACACTCCAGTTATGTGCTTGTCTGCTCACTGTCGCGGCTTTAATATATCTTGCTATTGAGTACACAGGTCAGTTTGTTTCAGCAGGTTTCTTAATGGGCCTCTGCTGTGAAGAAAGAAAGAGAAGAAAACTAACTAAAGTAAGAGGCAAAAGTGGAACCAGAAGGAACAACTGAAACAAAGAGCGATTTCATTAAGTTCATCCCTACCGCAGAGAACATTATGCATCATTCATTAACAGCTTAATTTTAAGATGGATGTTTGGATTTACATTACTTGACACTTATGAAGCCATTTAGTTGAACACCCTGGCTAAGAGTATCAGCCTAGTGGCAATGTTTTACCAAAAATGACACTGGCCGCCTTTCAATTCATTACAGACAATTTTTACTTTCAAAACCCATACATTTAAACTGCAAACCATTCCCAAGTCTGCCCACAAACAATAACAGGCTCAACTTAGATATATGACTGCTCTTTACATTATGTATCAAGTCCTTCAAGCTCAAGAAAAGCACAGCTTTAGGAATAGCTGCAACAAAAGCAGTTAAATAAATGGTTTAAATAAATAAATAAATAAATAAAGCAGCCATTGTGTGCCAAGACATGGTGGAGCATATTGATGGCATGTGCACACAATAAGATAGGACACAGCACACACTCTAAGGCCAAGATGGCTTTGCATGGTTTAAGATTGTTACATTCTTTCGCTCTGCCTGCATCATCAAGGTTACAGTAAATCAGAGTTCTCTTGACAGCTCGCACGCTTTCGACAGAGCTGCTGGCAAAACGCAAGCCGTGTGTTTCTGACGTCAGCATGCAATACTGGAAAGCGTTGGATAATGACGACAAACCATAACATTAGGGCTGCTACATTGTAACACCAAAATGGTCAAATTAGAAAAGTAGATGATCATTTCACGCGAATGAAAAAATGACTGTTTAAAGAACGAGAGGAATCCGTTTTTATAAAGTAAAAATGAAAAAAGAGAAACAGTGAAGTCTATCTCTCTGGATACTTTCTCTGGGCTACATCAGAATTAAATATCTGAAATAGTCAGTTGGCTCGGCTCAACGTGTCTAAATATCGCAAAAAAAATCCCTCTACGTGAGACATTGATAACATTGTATGATTCGTCATGTTGCGGAGGCGTGCATTTCGGGCTAAGTGAATGACCAGTTTGCGTTGCCAAATTATTCTGTAATAAACACGCATATCATCGGACTTTTTCCTCATTTCCAGAACATAAGAAAAGTCCGAGCGCGCAAACAGAGACGGTATAGGGATGAGAGGATGATTAGCCTCGTCAAAGGTATTCTATACCCAACAGTTGTCATTATTATACATTTCCTTTACTTTGGTCAAAAAGGCGGTCACACGTTAATGAATAGGCGACAGATTTTCTACAATCCAAATAGCAGGCATACCCATACTTGAATATTTGTACAATTATTTACAAAAAACATGGGCCTACTTACTGCATTGCTAGAGTCCGTTTTGTCGGTAGAGGACGGGTGTGTGCTTTGTCAGTTACTATTATATAACATCAATTAAATAAATAACTCCAGTAAATACGCGTAGTCGCGGAATACCCTGATCTGCAGTGTGTTGTTGAGGCTGCGCAGCTGCCGCTGGCTGAGATCACACCGTAGTTGAGAGAATGGGCGTGATGCTTGTTTGCCGGAAAATTTGTAGGCATAACAAGACTGCTATGCTCATACGTGTCAAATCAGTTATTACATTAAACATTTAGGTATTCGTATTGTAAACCATACTGATGTATTCCTTCATGTAATGGTTTAAGTAAAAAAAATAACCAAAATCAAGATCAGAATATGATACATTCATTTGGCCTGGAAGAATATGGCTTCAATGGTTTATCAAAAATGTTGTTAGGCGCTTCAGAGGACCAACTCCACACCCACTAAAATAAACTCATTACAGTGAGGTGTAGTGCTTGTGGGTTCATGACAGCATTTCCTAAGGACTGTACTTTTTTAATTATATTTTTGGGATACATGTCCTATACACAATTATAAACTGGGTGGTTCGAGCCCCGAATGCTGATTGGCTGAAAGCAGTGGTATATCAGAACATATAGCACAGGTATGACAAAACATGTATTTGTATTGCTCTAATTACTGTTGGTAACCAGTTTATAACAGCAATAAGAAACCTCAGGGGTTTGTGATATATGGCCAATATACCACAGCTAAGGGCTGTGTCCAGGCACTCTGCAATGCGTTGTGCCTAAGAACAAGCCCGTAGCCGTGGTATACTAGCCATTTACCATCACGTCCTTGGGCCTTAATGCTTAAATAACCCAACTCAAAATCACGCAAACAAAAATGATCACTGAGGAAACATTATACTGGTCACAAAGACAACACACAACTGAGTATTTAGGCACACTCACTCCATTATTTGTTCAAGTGAACACTCAAGACTTACATGGTGACACTAAATAGGCCAATTGGGGACCTTTAATCAGTCTTTCTTACAGTCATGTGCACCGGGTGTAACTGCTGGTACATTAACAGTTATGGTGGTAGTATTTACAATATACAGGGGGAAGTTGATCTACAGCTTTGCAAGTGAGACAGTTCTCCACGTCCCGGCCTGTGTGCTCTATTAGAAATCCTTGCTACTGGTCCCTTGTCCTTGGGTCTGCCATCTGCCATTATAGGGCAGTTCCTATTATGGGAATCCAGCCTCCTGTACTTGAGCCCACAGTTCTGTGTCTATTAGCCTTGAGGACACTTAACAGAGGCATGTTTCTCCAGTGTTAAAGTCACAACCTGGGAGGAGTGACTGAGAAGAGTCCAAAAAGAAGGTGTATGTCCAGCAGCTGGGATGAATACTTGACAGCAGTCTCCCCTGTTTTCTCTACTGTAATGGTCTCTCCTTTCGCTAGCTGTTCCACCAGGACAGGAGGCCCAAGCCTGGCTCGCTAATGGTACCCTGATACACAAGAAAGGGAGGGAAGGGGTGGAATTAATTAAGGCCGTTATTAGAAAAAAAGCAGACTTATAGTATTGAAAAATACCTTAAAATAGTCATTTGAAAATAAGGATCTTCAATGAATACCTAGGATAGGGTATGTGACAGACATCACTGTGCTGCTAAAAGATTTTTGCACTATTGTAAGTGGCTTTGTTCCACATGTCACAAGGTGTAATGCCCTTTGACAAAGTCTGGAACCAGTTGCAATGACTTAAATGTAAATGATGTAAATGTAATTTGTAATAAGGATGTATGATGTAAACCAAAAGTACACCTATGTGACAGACATCACTGTGCTGCTAACAGTTTTGCCTTCTCGAACAAGTGGTCCTTTGCTTGTTAAGGAAAGATCACATAATTCCATCCAGGTCATCAGGAGAATTCATCCAGTGAATTATACTCCTGATCAAACATCCAATACTTGTTCACTGGACGTTTTGAGTGAGCTTACCGGTACCATTTAACTCAAGTCACATATACTGTATATGGATACTGAAATTATTAAATTCACAACACTAGTAAAAATAAGTCTGTGTTATATCAGTGAGCGCCTTCTTACTAGCAGTGTGTAAGGGGCCTCTTTCTTCTGGCCACCCTCCTCTGCTCCTGGAGCTGCAGGGGTGTTGGTTGCTGCGGCAGAAGGGCCTGTGGGCGACGTATCCAAGAAGACTTCATCTGTGATCCGGAAGCGGATGTCCTCACCTTGGTCCATGTAGAGGTCATGGGCCCCTTCGTCCGTCTCATACTCCCACACCCACACCTGCTCCGCTTCGTCGCTGAGGCAGCAGTCAAGGAGTGCTTGCCAGATTGCTTTATTTTCAGCAGCTTTTACAGGTAAACTAAAATGTCTATCAGATAGCTATCAACATGAGGAGTTGAATTAACATTTACATGATTGTATTCCAGAGCCATCAACTCAGCTTTGAGCAACAAATTGTCAAATGTGCACATTGGTAAGAAACACACAAAAACATCACTGGGCAGGATACAATTTTGCAGGCTGCTGTAGAGACTCTGGGGGAATGACGATGTCATCAAAGAATCCTAGGCTGACTGTGAAACAAAATATGGCATTGTGAACAAATCTATACAGACAGACTGCCACATCAATGTTATACTTCATACTGAGACATTCTCCCTGTTGATCCACTTTATACATTGAGAGAGACAGGGTCAGTAGAAATCACACTGCAGTGTGTACAGACTCCTCTGGGGCTGTGACAGCGGTGTATAAAATTAGTTTGCTGATACAAATTAGTGTATCAGCAATACACAGCATGTTCAAGTGTTCTTATTTTGACACGATGAGGCCTATTAGCCAAGAATAGACATATGTACAGTTGAAGTCGGAAGTTAATAAAAACTTGGGTTGGAGTCATTAAAACTTGTTTTTCAACCACTCCACAAATGTATTTAGAACAAACTATAGTTTTGGCAAGTGGGTTAGGAAATCTACTTTGTGCATGAAAATAATTTTTCCAACAATTGTTTACAGATTATTTCACTGTATCACAATTCCAGTTGGACAGAAATTTACACACACTAAGTTGACTGTGCCATTACACAGCTTGGAAAATTCCAGAAAATTATGTCATGGCTTTAGAAGCTTCTGATTGACTCAAATTATGTAAAATAGTCTTATTGGAGGTGTACCTGTGAATGTATTTCAAGGCCTACCTTCAAACTCAGTGCCTCTTCACTTGACATTATGGGAAAATCAAAAGAAATCAGTCAAGACTTCAGAAAAATAATTGTATACCTCCACAAGTCTGGTTCAGCCTTGGGAGCAAATGTCAAACACCTGAAGGTACCACATTCATCTGTTCAAACAATAGTACGCAAGTATAAACCCCTTGGGACCACGCAGCTGTCATACCGCTCAGGAAGGAGACGCGTTCTGTTTCCTAGAGATTAACGTACTTTGGTGCGAAAAGTGCAAATCAATCCCAGAACAACAGCAAAGGACCTTGAGAAAATGCTGGAGGAAACAGGTACAAAATATTCTATAGCCACAGTAAAACGAGTCCTATATCGACATAACCTAAAAGGTCACTCAGCAAGGAAGAAGCCTACTGCTCCAAAACCACCATATAAATGCCAGGCTATGGTTTGCAACTGCACATGGCGACAAAGAGTGTACTTTTTGGAGAAATGTCCTCTGGTCTGATGAAACAAAAAATAGAACTGTTTGGCCATTATGACCATCGTTATGTTTGGAGGGAAAAGGGGGAGGCTTGCAAGCCGAAGAACACCATCCCAACTGTGAAGCACGGGGGTGGCAGTATCATGATGTGTGGGTGCTTTGCTGCAGGAGGGACTGGTGCACTTCACAAAATAGATGGCATCATGAGGTTGGAAATTTATGTGGATATATTGAAGCAACATCTCAAGACATCAGTCAGGAAGTTAAAGCTTGGTCGCAAACAGACAATAACCTCAAGCATTCTTCCAAAGTTGTGGCAAAATGGCTTAAGGACAACAATGTCAAGGTATTGGAGTGGCCATCACAAAGCCCTTACCTCAATCCTATAGAACATTAGTGGGCTGAACTGAAAAAGTGTGTGCGAGCAAGGAGGCCTACAAACCTGACTCAGTTACACCAGCTCTGTCAGGAGGAATGGGACAACATTCTTATTGTGAGAAGCTTGTGGAAGGCTACCCGAAACGTTTGACCTAAGTTAAACAATTTAAAGGCAATGCTACAAAATACTAATTGAGTGTACGTAAACTTCTGACCCACTGGGAATGTGATGAAAGAAATAAAAGCTGAAATAAATCACTCTCTACTATTATTCTGACATTTCACATTCTTATAATAAAGTGGTGATCCTAATTGACCTTAGACAGGGAATTTTCACTAGGATTAAATGTCAGGAATTGTGAAAAACAGTTTAAATGTATTTCGATAAGGTGCATGTAAACTTCCGACTTCAACTGTATATGCGTTATGGACATATAAGCTACTAGGACTTAACATTCAGATGGGTGGGGAGAAAACTGGAAGGTGGGGGGAAAGATGAGGTGTTTCTCTCACCATGTACTCCTTCTTGACTGCAGTATTTGATCTTTCCAACAAGAATCTCATCCAAGAAAGGGTGGAACACAACATACCTGAAGTGGACTAACAGAGTGGGGAAAGATAAGGTCACATCAAAATGGACAGTCAGTCCTAAGAGAAAATCCCTGCCCAGAAACATCTCCTAGGCCGTGACCTCCAGGCACTTGTGTAGATCTGATAATAATATGGTGCAATGTGGTGAAAGTTCCACCTAACCTATCAGAGGGCAAGGTGGAGCTAATTCTATAACATATGGAATGCCTTTTGGGTCTTTACGTGTCAAAAAAGATACGTCAATTAAGCTTTTAATTTGACGTGTCAAATAACAAAATTATATTCTAGAATGTTGTGTGAACTAAATGTGCATGTGCAAGCTCGAGCGCCACCACTATAGTCAATAGCACGGTCAAAGCTGGGGGGAAAAAGTCTGCAAACAATCACACACATCGGCCACAATGTGTTTACAATACCGCTTTGGTAATAAGCCATTATTTGTTAGACTGAATTGGAAAACGTCCGTGTGAGCATTTGGAATAAGATCAGGATCAAACGAGCAGGATCAAGAATGTTAGCTAGGTAGTACAACATTCTCCCAGACATCAACCATTCCAGAGGCAGGGGAGAGAGGATGGTGAACCTGCTGCTTCTGACACCTAGCAAGTAACCAATTATGTTGCTAGATCGAATCCCCGAGCTGACAAGGTAAAAATCTGTCATTCTGCCCCTGAACAAGGCAGTTAACACACTGTTCCTAGGCAGTCATTGTAAATAAGAATTTTCTTAACTGACTTACCTAGTTAAATAAAAAAGGTAAAATAAAAAAGTAATACAAATCAAATAAAAACGGCACTGGTCCAATGAATGTGATTATTTTCGAAATGATCCACGTGGAATTATTGCGTAGTCTGTCCTAACCTGTATTTTTTCTACCTTAGATAAGACAACGTAATAATTCCATGCGGAGCGTTTGAAAATAAACACGTTTATTGGACCAGTGCCGTTTTGATTTAATTTGAATTATTTCTCTGCGTTTTGATCACGATTATGGCATGAATATTGATTTGCAGGTAACAAGTGAATACATTTGGTGGCTCAATCATAAAACAATGTATTCACTTGTTACCTGCAAATCAATATTCATATGAAACATGTAGGCCTGTCAGCAACATTAAGCAGGTTTCCATCCAACCATTTCATGCAGATGAATTACACATTAAAAAAAATAAACTCACAGCAGGCCTGATAGAAACAGCAAATTTGAGGGCAAAATGTCAACACAAAATACACTAGACAAGGTGGATAATTTTTTTGCCTGTGAAAGATTATGCAATAATCATGGTCGAAACGCTGCAACTATTGATATATTAACCATCTTGTCAAGGTTAACTTGGGAGTCACGCAATGATATGTTACCACCATGTCATGGAAAAGCATGTAGTTAATAGGCAGATTAAATAAATGGTGGTTAAAGGCCCAGTGCAGTCAAAACTGCAATTTCCCTGTTAAAGGCCCAGTGCAGTTTTATATATATTTACATACTGTAAGGTTGGAATAATACTGAAATTGAAAATAATGATAATGCCCTGTTATTGTAAGCGCTGTTTGAAAAGACATGAGATTTCAGCCTGTTTTGGTGGGATGGATTTTTGGCCTGCCTGGTGAAATAATTTGATATTACAATACAAATGGCTGTACTGGCCCTTTAAGTACACTGTAAGCTTGCAAATGTCCAATAAATATTGAGGGTATTATTTGATTGCTAGTGACATGATCCGTGTTTGGCTTTATCAAATAAAAAGTATATTGCGCTTTATCCACATCTCATCATATAACCTACTCTGTCAACTTTATAAGTTAACTGTTGTCTAGAGAGCATGCGCCAAAACCAGATTGAGCACGTTTGCTATTAATTGTAACAGTTTGTAACAAAACCATCGGTCGAGTTGAAAATGCAATGGAAACATCAAACTTCCATTTTGTTTTATTCGGTACAAAGAAATGTAAGCACAAAAGGGCTTTTTATGTGCACCGTCATCGCAAGTCCGTTTGATGGAAACCCACCTCTGCTGGGAAAATGTGCATAATATTTTTATGCTGATTTTTAAATATTCAGATGAAAATCTGTCGCAAATTGTAATTTCCTTACCTTTGGTGTGGGAAGCTCCATCACCTGGAAATATGTAGGAATCCTCCAATTTTGTGATGTCATACAAACAGATACAGAGGCCAACCTGGTAAACCACCTGTCAAGATGCAGTTAAAGAACAGCCAAACATAAATAAAGCAGATAAGTTAACAAGACTACAATGTCACAATTGTGTTAGGCTAAACAAAGCAAACAATAAAAGATTAACTCAGCTGACAATATCTTTGGTACTGCATCCTCTCACCTTATTGGCCAATTTCTTGTTGAGTTCTTCGGCTATGGCTTCATTGAACTGCCGCTGGAAATTCCATGGGGGGATTCTGACAGTGTCAACCATCTCCACTGCCACGAACATGATTCTGGTCCGAGGAAAAACAAGAAACAATATACAGTAGCTATGAAATCACAGAACAATTACCTTTCAGACAGGGTGGTATGACAGTAAGTCTGCAATATGTTAAAGTACTATCGCACAGGTACATTTACCAGCTACTTTATCATATTCAATTCCATTGTTATAGTGTAATGAAAAAAATGTAGCTAGTAACGTATAACAATTTCACCAAGAAACATGTTATCTCCCTAGTTAGCCAACACAGCATCACTGTCCTGAAACTGTTAACGTTACCTACTTTTCCTTTGAATCCTTTAAACTACTCAAATGACTAAAATTCTGACAATGTATCTTCAACTGCAAGGACCAACATCGTATTAGTTTGAATAAATACTGGTATCTTAAATTGACACCAAAACCCCCATCTTCGTGTCGCTAGCTTCATAAAATCTTTTTTTACACGTGTTATTGATTTACTACATTACCGTTTGCGGCAGGTCGCAATCTTAAAGGCGCAGGACGCTTCTTTTTTTTGCTGAAATTTTATTTGTTTATTTTGTTCGTCAAAGTTCTTGGCTTCCTCCTCTGGTCTCCTTTCCTTATCTGGTATATTGATCTGAAAACTCATACATTTGTTCTCACCTGCCCAGTTCTTCATCATAGTGTAGAAAAGGACACACAGAAAGGAGGCCACTTATTAATAATATTGAGATACACATTATTTGTCCTTATGCTCAGTCATGCAGTTTCCTCTGTATGTATGTATGTAACACATGAATACTGAGTTTCCCTTGAGGATTTACCCTGGTTGTTTACCCAAAAGACTCAGACTTGTCTGTTTTACACTGGCTAACTGTTAACTTCAGCACCTTCTCACAAATCAACCATCTTGAATGACACAGAGGTTGTTGATTCTGCTCACCCTGTCTTTAGTGTCATACTCCTGAAGGAATCACAATTACACTGGAGCTTATATTAATCATAAAACACTGGAAACCAACTGGTGTGGGGGGTAGAGGTCTTCATGGGTTCGATTGAACCCGAAATTTGGCTCTATGTCTGGTTGTCATCGGGCCCATTCAGGTTAAATTGTTCTCGGGTCCATTCAGATGCGGGTCCCCCTTTAAAAAAATGTGTTTGGGCATGCCGAGTGGTGCAGCGGTCTAAGGCACTGCACGGGTACAATTGGCCCAGCGTTGTCCGGGTTCGGAGAGGGTTTGGCCAGCCGGGATTTCCTTGTCCCTTCGCACTCTAGCGACTCCTTGTGGCAGGTCAGGTGCCTGCAAGCTGACTACAATCGCCAGCTGAACTGTGTTTCGTCCGACACATTGGTGCGGCTGGCTTCCGAGTTAAGCGAGCAGTGTGTCAAGAGGGAGAGGGGTTTGGCAAGGTCATGTTTTGGAGGATGCACGGCTCTCGACCTTCGCCTCTCCCAAGTCCATAGTGTAGTTGCAGTGATGGAACAAGATTGGATTTTGCAAAATTGGGGAGAAAAGGGGGAAATTGGCCTTGGGTCTGGGTCCAACTTTTAGGACCCGTGAAGATCTCTAGTGTGGGGTTAAGTCTCATTCGAAAAGCACCATAATTGCATATTTCCTCTCAAGACTTACCTCAGTTTTTTACCAAAAAGGCTCAGACTTGTGTTTCCAATTCCACAGCCCTGCTCGAAAAAAAATAACACTAGAGTCTACATTAACATATTCACTGGCAACACAATGGTGCTGTAATGGAAAAACCCAGACACAGGTTTAGCATAGTCATGGACTGAAAATAGCCATTGAAAGTACTTCGTCCAGGACTAGGCTCAATCTGTGTCTGGGAAACCACCTCTATTATGGCTAAGCTATACTATATTCACAGTGCTTAATTGTGTAGTATTTTAACTGTATTACTTGTACAGTAACTATAAAAGTGCTGAATTAAATCTAATTAAACTTTCAAAAAATAAAAGTTAGAACAAAGATTTATCCATCTTTATTAAATATTAATTTACCACAGGAAATATCCTAAAATCTCTTTTTAAATCTTGCACGCTATGAAACTGCAAGCATTCAAATCACCTAATACAAAACCAACTTTAAAATCAAAACAAATACAGAAACTCTGTGAAGCAGAATTCACCACTTGAGATTACATTAAATAAAGCCTGTCAATGGGTTTTTACATTTAATTGTTTGCAGTGTCTGAACAAAATTTGCATTCTTATGAAGTCAATCATTGACAGTGTTTCTAAATGGAAAATAAATAGCGAGGCCAATAAAACAAAGCAGTTGAGGATTTGGATTTCCTGAAGACAACTTAGAGTACAACTAAGCATTTGCTTTGTTACGTTACAGTAGCATTTCAGAAACTCTGATTTAAACCAGGGATCAACATATTGTATATTGCATACTGCTTCACGGGTGGCTGTTATTCTTATGAATTACAATGCAAAGGAACGGTTCCATTTAGAGACTGCATTAAATACTTGGGAATTTAAGACGGTATGAATTTCTTTTTAAAAGCCACACAACTGGCAATTACACTGGTCATCTTCATACTCAAACATGGAGTTCATAGACATGGAGAAATTACACAGAATGGCAAACCTTCGTAACAACACTTATGTTTGTTTTAGTATGTAATGGAGCATTTTCATGAGGCATCTTTGGCGATTAACTTCAGTAGACAGACCAGAGAATTCATCAGCAATATGTTAACTTTGCTAAGGTTAAGCAAATGACGAATTAGTATAACAAGTTGGTTAATGTGCTCTAAACCGCATACAACATGGGTTAAAGTTGCGATCTGGAGCCAATCCTGTTTCAAAATCAGGGGTTCCTTCATCTGCATCAAATAACTTTAAAACAAAACCTAGGCATGTCTCACCTGACCAGTCTCTCCCTTTACAATGACAACTCCAACATTCACCTGGGAGCATCATACAAAGACGGACCACTGTCCAGCACAGGTCCAAGACCGACAAAACATTGAGACGTACAGTACAACCCTACTTTAATGCTTCAACAACAATTGAATTTTAATTTAAAACCTACAACCACCTGTTAATTCGTTTGACAAGTTGTGAAACCCTTAGATTGGAGAGGGGGGGAATGGAAAAACTAATTTAGGCTTCAGATTAACAAAATATAATTGATGGGAGAAATGATTCGTTTGATACAGTGGGTTTATCAGAGAACAAAAGGCTCTGCATTCAACCAGGCAGCTACTGCCCACCCTCTCTCCATTTTATAATATAGTGCATATGTACACCTCTATATCACATTTACACAGGCCCAAAACAAGTTCCTTTAAATACATTTGGGTTTGACAGAGCTATTGCCATTCATCTGAATATATTGTCACTGAAGTCAATATGCTAGTGGACAAAAATAGGCATTGCATTTCTACTTTCATTACACCCTACTGCAACTACAAAAACTGAGACAGTTAGCTCTTCAGTTCATCACTGACATGCAAAATAAACTGACATGAAAATAAATGTTGATTTGATAGCAACATTAATCATCTTGGCTCCATGATCCCATGAATACTTTGATTATAACTTACTTTAAAGTAAATTAGTCCTTAGTGACAAGACAACAAATGCAATGAATAGGTGGTGGTCATGCCCCCCTCAAAGCAAACTTAAAGACTTAGCTGCAATATCCTCAAACACACAATGTACCATTTAAGTGGCAAAATGTAGATACAAAATGGCAAGAGTTTTAGCCAAATGTAATAACTTAAATCAGATAATGGTATACATTTATCATTGTATCCTGTAATTTCAAATGAAAAAAATCACATCCTTGCTTTAAGATGCTATGGAGTGCAGCATTTGCGATCTATAAGTGAAAGCGTGGATGAGTGTCTACAATACTACTACATATAGCGCTAGTGTACAGCAGCCTGGAAACTAGATTGTGCATTCATTTTGTAAGAAGAGGTCCCTCAAGCTGTGCGTGGAGCTCTGGTATTAGCAAGGACAGAGGAGCAGCACAAAGCCAGACAGGGATATGGACAGGCAATGGTCAGATTAGCTAGCTAACATATATGGACACGCACATGGAAAGTAATGGCAAGACTAGTACAACACAGCATTTTACTCCCACCTACAAAGACACACAGAAAAGGGCTGCTAGGATCTAATATAACTTCATGCAATAGCCCTCAAGTAGAAACAAATGGAGCATGTGGAGAAAACAGCAGTAGAGATTTAAAGTGTGGAATCCAGAGGAGTGACAAACGGTACCCCAAATGCCATGGGTTAAGAGAAACGCCAGAAAAGGAAAACCCTACAAAAAAAAAAGTATGATTACACTACACTCTGTAGAAGGATTGACCTTGTCACTGCAACCTGGTCCTGGGGCCACAATCTAATGGTTCCATTGATGCCTTTAATCTACTCTGTGAACAGTTATTAGGCTACTTGCTCTCTAATCAATGACTAGAACAGATCAATTCAGGTCAGTCACAGGACACATGTGCAGCTCCTGAGGCCCACTAGAACTATGGTGGACTTAACAAAACAAATATTCACATTCATCTTCACTAGCAGTAATATTGAACTAACAAGAGTTGCAAATCCTGGGAATGAGAAGGATACATTCAGTGAATTAAAATGTACAACTGGGTTAACCAGCTCGGTCTGTGTTGGAGGAAACAAGTGGAGGTCCAGGTACACAGCTTAACACAACAACTATGACAGGGAAAGGAATGTGAGCAGGATACAAGCTACAGACCAGATATGGAGAGCTAGCAGTGTGTTTGTGAGGTAAGAATGAATTGAATACTGCCGCACTACAGTCAATGGCAAAAAGCGTGACAAATGTGATTACACAGTACTGCCAACAAGAGCAGTGCTGCCTAGAACGGGAACACTTAAATGCTATGCTGAAACAAAAACAAGGGTTCTTGTGTGTGTTATGTCAGAGCTTGTGTGTGCGTATACAGCTCTACCTGTCTGTGGGGAGAGCTTTGACAGTAATCCTGTATGTGTGCGCGAGCATTTCATCTGTACAGCGGCATGGGGTGTGTTTACGCTAGGCAGGCTGCTACCGCCCATTCCCCCCCAGTATCTCCAGGCCCGCCTCTCTCTGTGCTCCTCCGCCCCTCCAGTTACTGAAGCTCCTTCATTCTGTTGAGGGCGCTGCCGGCGTGGAACCACTCGACCTGGTTCTCGTTGAAGGTGTGGTTCAGGGTGATGATGTCCTGGCTGCCGTCACCGTGCTTCACCACTCCCTTCAGGGGCTAGAGGAGAAAGACAGCTGGCCTGTAAGGCATCCGTGTAAAATACACATACTACCAAGTCCCATCCCCATTATATGGAGGGAAGTAATTTGGGTGGTTGAATGGTCAATGACGCTCACCTTGCCGGGGGCAAAGGTTGCGAGGCCTGTGATGGAGAGCTTGTCATCAGGGCGGATTTTGTCATAGTCGGTGGGGTCGGCAAAGGTCAAGGGCAGCATGCCCTGCTTCTTCAGGTTGGTCTCTGAGAAGAGGACAGAATGGCAATGAGGAGAAAATAAAGAAAACAAGACAGAAAAAAAGAAAGTGGGGAACAAGAGGGAGCTTTGGGAATTGGCTCGTATCAAGCTCCATTGTGTAAACAGAGAGGCCTTCTACCACAGCGGGGCAGATCCATTACATGCCAAGTCAAGGTCATAGAGAACAATGTGCACATTCAAAGTGTGTGGGTGATCTTGTTTCTAACCACGTTTCCCCTCTTGTGCAATGGGTCTCATGATAGCAACATGAGCTGTCTCAACACAAATAGTCTCAGATTGAGCAGGTTCCCACCAAAAGCTTTTCCTCTCATGCTACCCACCCACATTCCCCCCCACACCCCTATACCCTTTCCTCTCTCTTGGTGACTCCACATGTAACATCTAAGCGTACCATGGATCCTGGCGAAGCTCTTGACAAGGATGACCCTGCCTCCCAGGTGTCTGGGCTCCAGGGCTGCATGCTCTCTGCTCGAGCCCTCCCCGTAGTTGTCATCCCCCACAACCACCCACGACAGACCGTTAGCCTGGCGGGAGCAGAAAGGGAATATTTCTTAAAATCAGATTCTAATTTAAATACTGTCATTCTGGGACAGCCCAACAGCCTCTATAGGTCCTCTCCTGACAGTTACTGTCTGTCACACCTTGTAGTGGCGAGCCACGTCAGGCACGCCCCCGTACTCTCCCGTCAGCCGGTTCTTGATCTTGTTGACCGCGTCGTTCTCAATGTTGATTGCTCCAATGAGCATGTTGTTGGAGATGTTGTCGAGGTGACCGCGAAACTTGAGCCAGGGGCCAGCAGCGCTGATGTGGTCTGTGGTGCACTTGCCTTTCACCTGCGGAACAGGAAGAAAGAAAAGAGACCGTAGGGTAAATGGCCATCCAAATGTGGTACCACATGCCTGAACAACCATCTGCCAACTCAGTGGTTTCTAAGTCTCTAATAATTAGAATGTAATGCCACTTTTGAAGGCCTCTCAATTCCAACCATGGTCCTTGGTGGAGGATAGATCTCAGCCAAACAGTGAGAAGAGGCCTTCCTCATCATATAGCTGTCTTGACATCTCCTCTACACCGCTCCCCTTCCCTCACCTTGATCAGCACTTGCAGGTCCTCAAGGTCCTTGCCGTTCCACTTGTCAAAGGGCTCCAGCAGCTGCAGGCGGGTGCTGGTGGGGCTGACGTCCACCATAACAGAGCCGCTCTCGGCAGGGGGGTGTTGGTATGTGTCCTGGCCGGGGTCAAAGTCACGGGCAGGTAGCTCATCGCCATTGGGTGGCTCCAACTTGAATTTCTCACCATTGGCCGCGGTGAGGTAGTCAGTCTCAGGATCGAACTTCAGGGTACCAGCGATGGCCAAGGCTGTGACAATCTGTATAGAAAGAGAGAGGGTTATTAAGGCAGTTACAGGGGGACATAGTGTGGACGTCATAATATAAGTAGTGTGTGTGTGTTGTAATTATTGGTACCTCAGGAGATGTGACGAAAGCATGAGTGGCAGGGTTGGCATCATTCCTGGAAGTGAAGTTCCTGTTGTAGGAGGTGACGATAGTGTTCTTCTCCCCCATCTTCACATCCTTCCTGTCCCACTGGCCAATGCAGGGTCCACAAGCATTAGCAAGGACCACTCCACCCACATCCCTCAGGATCTTAGACTGAAGGAGAAAAAACAAACATAAGAATGTACCTACAAATCAAGTAAAGAGCAACTAGTTTGGCAATGGACATTTTTCCCCAAAAGGTTTGAACTCACAAAGCCATCCCTCTCGATGGTGGCGCGGATCTGCTCAGAGCCGGGGGTGACTGTGAACGCAGCCTTGCACTTCAGGCCTTTGTCTAGGGCCTGCTTGGCCAGGGAAGCAGCGCGGCCCATGTCCTCATAGCTGGAGTTGGTGCAGCTGCCAATCAGACCTAGTGGGACCACCGGAAATCAGGTTAATAAAGACAGGAGAAACGCAGGTGATTTTAACAGTTATGTAAATATGTCTGCAAATATATGATAATGAAATGTTATTGTAGTGTTGTGGTCCTTCTGTAGCTCAGTTGGTAGAGCATGGCGCTTGTAACGGTTCGATTCCCGGGACCACCCATACGTAGAATGTATGCACACATGACTGTAAGTCGCTTTGGATAAAAGCGTCTGCTAAATGGCATATTATTTATTTATTGTACTTTCCTATTATAGGGCTTTCCTTTAATATTAACAGAGAGCAAAATGTATACTTTTTAAGGGAGTGTTAAAGATACCGTGTGACTGCTGGTGCTGATACTGACCCACTTTGACCTCCAAGGGCCAGCCGTTCTTTTCAGCCACAGCACCAATCTCAGACACTGGGTGGGCCAGGTCAGGAGTGAAGGGCCCGTTGATATGGGGCTTCAGCTGCCAGGGACAGAAGACAGACAAACAGTTAGCATTGACAATGTGTGTTAATTCTTGAAAATATATTATATAAATAAAAGTAATGGATGTCAGCCTAATAACAGAGTGGACTCACCTCACTCAAGTTGATCTCAATGACCTGGTCGTACTTGCAGCCTTTGTCAGGGACCAAGTCATCCTTATGTTCGTCAGCCAGGGCAGCGATGTCTGGAAGTAGATGGAAAAAGTCCAAAAGAGAAAACAAAAATGCTAAGGGACTATGCTGTATGTGTATCAGTGGCTGCGAGACTGACACGGAACATATTGTGCAATAACAGGCTTTAAAAATATTCCAGAATGTCTTATTGTGAGTACTAACCTGCACGTCCAGTCTTATTCAGGTAAGTCTTCATGCGGTGGTTGTAGGGGAAAACAGAGGTGGTGGCCCCAATTTCAGCTCCCATGTTGCAGATAGTTGCCATACCTGCAACCAGGAGGTGGGAAAAGTCACTTCAAGTTTCTATGTAAACTAGCACCAAATCAAGACCAAACCACTGTACAAACAACTGAAACAAGCAGTGTTAAAACAAACAGCATAGAGTAGTTTACTCACTAGTTCAGGTAAACCTTACTATCTTTTGGCCTCACCGGTGCAGGAAATGGAGTCAACGCCTGGGCCATGGTACTCCACGATGGCTCCAGTGCCCCCCTTCACTGTCAGGATACCAGCCACCTTCAAGATAACATCCTTGGGAGAGGTCCAGCCCGATAGACTACCAGTCAGCTTTACTCCAATCACCTGATGGGGAGGATGGAGTTATTACTACATTTGTGTAAGGTCTGTTTTTTTTTAAATACATGTAGGAAGGAGATAGATACATGAGTGGGTGAAGGGAATGTAGTGAGGTGGTTCACTGTCATGCAGCTCACATTGGGACACTTGAGCTCCCATGGGATACCAGCCATGACGTCGACAGCATCAGCGCCACCCACTCCGATGCAGATGGAGCCCAGGCCGCCCCCATTAGGTGTATGGGAGTCTGTGCCAATGAGCAGGACTCCTGGGTAGGCATAGTTCTCTAGAATTATCTGTCAAGGGTAAGTGAAATATGTTAGCCAATGCACAACAATCCTTTGAAGTATTGATCTCAATAACATTGAGATCTGAATGTATAACAGGTTTGATATCACGAGTGAACAATATTTTCTGCTACTCATTTCACAGCAGTATTCCTGAGATCCAATCTAGTTGTTAATCTAAGTTCAGAAGTGGATATTGTTCAAATACAAAATTAGTCTCATGGCAGCTCAATCTAACCAGTTTAGTTCCAGTACCTGGTGAATGATTCCAGAGCCTGGTTTCCAGAAGCCAACTCCATATTTGGCTCCAGCTGTCGCCAGGAAGTTGTAAACCTCCTGATTCACTTCCTGGATTAAAAAGGACCAGGGAGAAGAGTTTGGGGTGTCAGTTGAGGAGAATACATTTTCAGCTGGTAGTCCCCTTTATGTAACGTTCACAGCACATATTTGGCTGCAGACCTTAATTCCCCTTTAATCCCTGTCCCTCAATTTGACCTCTGGAATTGGATGTAGTAAGTGTCACCAATGCTAAATATTCCTCAGGGCTTCGCTTTGTCTAAAAAAATATGTGATGCTATGTGTGTGTATGTGTAGCAGTTAACCAACATTCCCTCTCATTTGGGTCATCTTGGCCCCAATGCAATACTTATGGTAGGCCGTCATTGTAAATAAGAATTTGTTCTTAACTGACTTGCCTAGTTAAATAAAGGTTAAATAAACATTTGGTTACCCCTAGGAACTTGTGATACCATGGAAAAGATGATCCCTCTGTAGAACACCCTAAATCTCAGCTGGAGCCCAAAAACATCTGGACAGGCCCTTGAGTTTCCTCTGCTCCCTACTGACCTTGGCTCTCTTTAGATCCTCGACCCCTCCGATCTGCGCCTCAATCAGGTGGTCACAGTGAATGGTTGAGGGCACGGCCACCTTGGGCAGGCCGCTGCTGATGAACTGTAGCATGGCCATCTGGGCCGTGGCATCTTGCATGGCCACACGGTCCGGACGCAGGCGCAGGTAAGTGCGGCCCCTGGCGATGTCCTGCCCAACAGGGTCATCCAGGTGACCGTACACAATCTTCTCCGACAAGGTGAGGGGGCGATTGAGCCTGAGGTGAGAGGAGGGCGGGGATTGGAGGCCACTGTGGCTAGAATTTAACTTCTAAAATACATTTTAAAAAGGTTAACTCACTAGGAGGAATGCTTTGTAATCTAAAGTTGGCTCAGTGTGGCCAGTGTTGCTGAACATGAGAAGTCAACACGCTAACATGTCAAAGGATTTAGTGAGCAGTTGTAATGGGCATGTCATAGAAGTAGTGGTTATTAACAGAGGAACACTGAGGAGCGCTGGGTGTGAGGTTGGAAAGGAAGCTACTG
This sequence comes from Oncorhynchus keta, assembly GCF_023373465.1. Taxonomy (NCBI): domain Eukaryota; kingdom Metazoa; phylum Chordata; class Actinopteri; order Salmoniformes; family Salmonidae; genus Oncorhynchus; species Oncorhynchus keta. The sequence goes on along the minus strand of NC_068425.1, from coordinate 16,960,490 downwards.
ACCTCTTGCGCACAATGTCGATGTTCTCATGCAGCTTCTCATAGCTGATGCTGGTGCCAGGCTCAAAGCGGCTCATGGCAACCTTGGCTTTGGCATTAAAGGCTGCCGAAACATGGAGACGCCTTGCCCCTTCTCCAAGGACAAGCTAAAGGAAAGGGGGGTACATTTTTAGTAATGATACATCAAACTTGGAAACATGTTCATCATCATGGAAGAGGATAAGAGGGGCTTTAAAGTTCCTAATCATTGCAAACATAGGACCTAGTCTCCTCAAACTCAACTCTGGACCTCAAAGCCAGTTCCACTGCGTTCTCATAACTGTACAATGTGGGTGCAATTAATTATCAGGTAGATCAGAAAACCAGCAGGTTCCAGACCTTGTAGGGTAAGAGTTGAATTTCCCCGACCTAGTCTATAGCCTAATGACCAGAAAGTTTAAACAGAGACATATAGGATTCATACTCTCAGAGAACAAGATAAAGTTTCACTTGACTCATGTTCAAAGTGTTAGGCTCTGTTATTATGGGGGTCATTTCAAGTAAACATGTTGGCATTATCAACAGAGAGGCCCAGACAGACAACATTATGGATTTATGTTGGTTGAAGAATCCTAAAGCCACATTTTAAAAAACAGTTTAAAAAAAAAACACAAAAAAAAAAACAAGGCCACCATAAAATGACTCATCTACAATCTGCATGATTTCCATGTGACTTATGTTCCATCAGCTCTGACACAATGGAGACTGACAGCAAGACTAATAAAGTAAAAACTAGATCATTGCATTACACTAAGTAAATCTGTCAGCCAGCTACTTGTCACTCATTTTCCCAAATACACAGCACCTAAAGTTTAGAATGAGTAGCCTAACGGTTGGTTAAATTAGTGTTTAGCCCTAAAGGAGACACCTAATCCCTACACATTAGCACAACGATTTTGTGACAGCTCAAGTAGCCTAACCTAGTTATGATTTTCAACATTGCATCTTCAACACAGCCAATCGTCCTCAATCAGATGTTAATCAGCCTGTCTAACTTGAGTCATCTAGAGTAAAAAGACGTAAGCAAATGGAATATCGCAACCAACTGAGAAAAATCAGTAATGTTAATTTGCCGAATCAAATATAAATCTACCTCATATTAGCAGGCCCTTTGACAAATATCTTTACAGACGTAGCAAGACAGTGTCCATTCAGATAATTTCATGAGGTTTTTATAAGATCATATCATGTTCAATTACATTTCTAAATGTGGTGCCGCATTGTCCGACAACGTGATTTAACTAAATCTGTTATTAGGCGTGGAAATCAGACAAGTGCGCACTTAACTTCAGTAACCTTGAATCACCTTGCTAACAGCTGGACATTTGGTGCGATTTGAAGTATCCAATTTATTGCATTTCGACAACACATTCTATTGTAAACCAGCATTATAGATAAAGCGTAATTATACACTTCCCAGACTAACTTTTAGCCGTTGCATGGAGCGCTAGTTAGTGACGTTAACGGTCTACTGGGACACCGCGACCAAACGACAAAGCCGCTAAAATGGATTGTTTATAATATTGATTATTTAAAAAAAATATCGTTGTGGACAACAATATCTCGTAATTCATTTTTAACTGAGCATTTGTACTTGACGCATAGTGTTGAATATATTTATTAATATTAAATAAAGTTGTACTTACCCGAAGCCGAGTGACAGTCATATAGTAGGACGCCATTTTGTTCACTGACAAACCTGTGTTGCTGTCAGGTGACGTCAGGAACCCTAATTTAAACGCGTCTATTTTTTTTGTCCTGACAGGTGTGTTAAAACTGCCTACAAGTGTATATCTCTGTGAATCCTTACGACTGACTCTAATAACGCAATGTCAAAATAGAATATTTCCATACAATTATCAAAGTGGTTCCAATAATTAAAGTGATTCCAATAATTATCAAAGTGGTTCCAATAATGTAAGATGTTGATGTTTAGTACTTATCTGTAAGGTTGTTTTCATCAGCTCCCTATAATAAACTATGCCTAGTTAGCGTACAGTTGATGTACTTTTACAGTTTAAAAAGGTCTATTTCACCTAACTAGGCAAGTCAGAGAGTAATAATTTATTATTTACAATGACGGCCTAGGAACAGTGGGTTAACCGCGTTGTTCATGGGCAGAACGAGAGATTAGGCTACCTGCCGGATATGAGTTTTACTGATGCAGATTCATTGGACATATTTACACAGTACCACTGATGACAATGACTGATGTGGCACAGCAGTCATATAATGAAGTTCCTGAAAAAGGTATTTTGAAAGAGAACTTGGAATCTATAAAACTAATTATAATAATTACTTTTAAGAATACTCATTATTCAGTATATTTCTTCCAGTACCTGTCCTGGTCCTGGACCAATGATGTGTCCAAATATTTTCCTTTTTAATCACTCTCCTTATGTGGCTATAGATTGTTGTTGCATATTAAAAAAGATAGTATATAAAATAAAATAAAAATACATAAAAAAAATTATATCAACAGTTAGAAAACAATTCTTAATTTTTGAAAAGTATGGTTCACTCTGGGGGAGAAAGTAGAAAAAAAGTAGAAACCTTGCCAATCTTACATGGTAACTTTACAGCTTTATGTAATTTTATCTGCAGAATCATTTCCTAAAACAAGTCTCAGCGGGAAATTCAAGCAAATATTGTGAATAACGCAATATGTTTGGAACGACATTACCCACAACTCCTGCAAAACGTCATATCACTTACTTGCTGACTGGACACCCTTTTGCAGCCCAATAAAATACGGGTCCTCCCCCTTCTCAGCCAATAGGAACTCTGTTGCTATCACCGCTTATATTTTTAGCAATGGCACAGTACTAACTTGGAGTTACAAATATCCGTTCGCCAACTAAACTATGATTTCGCTTTCTGGTTTTGTAGAGCCATGGATGTAATTGTGTGGCTCATGGGTGGGGAAAAATAAAGAAAATGCATTTTGTTATTTAGCATCGTTGTTCATACCAATATGTTCAATCATAACTACCATAATTTTGCAATCCTCAATTACCCGTAACCTATTTCATATGATTTACTTATTCTTGAAACTATAGGCTTATTACTGAGGGTCGACTATTCTCTCATAGGAGTGTATGAGTTTATTTGATAGTGTACATTACAAAAGTATCAAGAAAGTAGTCCCTATTCAGACCAACGTCATAGAACAGGGGGTGTGGGCGAAATAGTCCTGTATAAATGCGCAAGGTTGTCAAACACTAAAGTTTTCTCGGGCAGTTTTTGGGATCATGTAGGTTGTGGAAATGGAGACCGCATGAAGATAATACGTTTCAATATCCATTTAACACACCACATTATATCTGCCTCTAAACAACTACTTTGAAAAACCACATCACCTTCAAATGCAATGTAAAATACGGGAATTAAAACCGCAGGAACTGAACACAAGCTGCATTAGTAAGTATACACAGCGTCCGCATATAAACATGTATGGCATTGACATACATTATTTATCTGCCATAACCGTACATTTGCTAGATCGTCCATCATGATTTAATCAAAGAGGCTTTAGGACTCAAAATATGCCCTGCCTTTTGAGAAACAGACTCTGTAATTGGTTCTGTCATCCATTTTAGATTCTGTTTATTTTTATTTTTAGACAGACCCACAAACTCGTATTTGAGATTCGAGTCGTGTTTTCTTATACAGCTAATCCATTTCTTCCTGTTTTCGGGCAGGACCAATTTATTATTGAGCTATTGTAGTCCTGCTCATGTGTCGATATAATGACATGAGACTGCAACATTCACCACTTTTAGTCTCCTTACAAATTGGCATTGTAAATAAATGAAGGTCTTCCAGTTTGTTAGAATAGTGTATGTGTCCTTATTAGGGAAATGTGTTCTGTTACTATATACAGGTATAGTTTTCACTTGAATAAGCTTGCCACGTTGTTAGTGAGTGGACAGATGTGTGCTTTATGGTGGTGATGCACTGTAAACAATGTCAACTATCAGATTAGGTCATGTAACTACTGTTGGCTTGTGTAGTCTACTTAGTAGTAGGACACAAACATGACAAACAAACATGTTCATGTTCGAGTGATGTTGCTTTAACTAATACAGTGTATGCATTATAGGTCAATTGTCAAAATTAACAGCTAGGATCCATTTTGATACATGACAGGTTTTACTTTGTACTGTACATAAAGTCCCAGCTGCATATGAAAAGATGAAAAAACAGCTTTGTAGGGATGACATTGAATGACATTGGATATGGGAAATGACTATGGTGGTTAATGCTTTTTGAAGCTGTACTGTAAACTTCATTATCATTGATTTAAATGTAGTCATGAAAGTTTGTTTGCCGTCTGCCAAACATCTCCAATTGAATGGTTTCACACCTTCAAAGGAGCTTCTTCATATATTTAACACAAGTAAAATACTGTCTTAAATAAGAAGTGAAGTCAGGTTGTGTATTGTATCTTGTTCTTGCCCATCTTCTAGCCATCGATGCAATGTTCTGCCTGCAAACAGAGTAGCTATATGTCATCAATAATTATATTTTTTCAAGCTAATCTGATTCACAATATAAAATTCATCGTCCTTGATGCATACATTATAACCATGTTCTCGTAGATCTCAAGTATACAGTTGTTCAATTTAGCTTGCTGGGTAATCCTGCCTGCTGGGCAATGTTTATGGTGCGTAGGTGGACTATGTATTGCATGTGTTGTGATGACGTTAATAGTGCTGCATGGTGGGAAATGGTGTCCTTTATGCACTGTAGCCAGTACCTTGCCATTTACAGTATGCAAAACATGCCTACATGAACTGTACACCCACAGCGTTCTCGCACCTACACTGTTTGATTTTGAACTTTCTCTAATTGTGTAATCCTGAGTAGTGAAGCATCTGGCAGAAGGAGATTATCATGGTTTTCTGCCTTGATCACTGCAGCTGTTACTCCCCTCCATGTTGGCTGGCTAACCCATTCACTCTCTCATTATCCCTTCTGTTGAGCCTATTTGGTCTGCCTTTTATCTTCCTAGAAATAACACCATGTTTTTATTTTTCCACCAGTTGGACTCCTCATCCCATTACCTGTCAAGTCTTGTTACCTGGCAACTGAAAACAACTGGTTGGACTAGGTTTTGGCCTCCTGGCCACCAAGTCTGTCCATGTTGACCACCCAGGAAGAGGTTTAAAGATTCTGCTGGATTTCAACTGACCTGCAGTACATGTAGTGGAGAAGAAAACATCAGACTTCTACAAGCCAGAGATAACTGTTCCAGTATTGTCTCATTTTGGGCTTGATTTGAATACCTGGCTATCCAGACTGCATTGGCCAGATACAGTCATGCAGCTAGAGGTAAAGGTAGCTCTGAATTTCATTGTGTCCTACCTGTACAACAAACTGCCCCGTCGTCGTGCTGACCTCTTCGGGGAGGAGTTGGAGCGGATACTGTTGTCGCGCTATGAAGGCCACTGGTACCCTGAAGCTCCTCTGCGGGGCTCTGCCTTTCGCTGCCTGCACCTAGGGGCCCCCAGGGACCCAGTGGTGGAGCTAGCTGCCAGGAGAAGTGGACTGGACACAGAGGAAGTGCGTGCCAATGTCCCCCCTGAGCTGAGTGTGTGGATTGACCCCTATGAGGTGTCCTACCAAATCGGGGAGAATGGAGCCGTTAAGGTCCTGTACTTGGAGGATCCATCTGGCTTAGGTGGGGAAGGCGAAATGATGGAAGTAGTAAGTGGAGTGAGTAAAGGAGACATGGAGGTAGAGGAGGCCAAGAGTTTAGGTTTCAACCCTGAGGCCCAGGTGTTTGTTCCAATTGGAGCCCAGATATCTCCAGTTCTGCTTCCTTCCCTCTCCAGCTCACCCACACCTCTGTCGGCCTCATCCTGCCCAGTGATTTTCAGCTATCCCAGCTCCAGCACACCCACGAACCCAACGGCCCACTCTAACACATCCACACCTTCCCCTCCAAGTGGGGCACTCCCTTACCTCCCCTCTCAGCAGCCAACGGCCACACTGCCCAGCACCCGTCTACCGCTGCAGCCCATCACCTTCACCACGGCCAGTTTTGCCGCCACAAAATTTGGCTCCACTAAGATGAAGAAGTGTGGCGGTTCCGGATCAGCTGGCGGCTCGAGTGCAGGCGTGCCTCCGCAACAGAGGATGCTCGCCCGTTCCCCTACCAACATCTCTCCCCCAGGGCTGCTGAAACACAAGCCCCTCTCAGTCTCCCTGCACTCCCTGGGGGCTCAGATCCCCAGCCAGCTCTCCCCTAATGCCAAAGAGTTTGTTTACCCGGCATCCCCAGGGCCCCTATACTTTGACAACGATGCTCCGCCCATACTACCACACTCGAGCCCCTTCCAGCTCCCTCACCCTGCCCACTCCCACCCCTCATTTGAGCCATTCTCCAGCCCCCCACCTGGTCCAGCTGTTGGCATCATTGGTGGTAGCGGTGGGATTTCTTACATTGAGAAGCCCTCATTTGTGGAGGGTATAGGGGGGTATAACCTGCAATATCCCAGCCAGGCCTTCCAACCGGTGGTGCTGGCCAACTAAGCTTTTCTTATGAGTATTTCTGTTGCAGCAGTAGGGCAGTAATGCTCAAGTATTTTCTTTTTGAAAATTGTTCTTACTGATACTACAGCGTAGAATTTGTTTTATTACTACTACAACCTCCACTATATATTTCAATATGATTATTTCCATATCATTCATGTTTTTTTAATTTCAGTTTCTCTAACCAGAGGAGTAACCAGCCTCCTATTGCACATGCATCATTTTCATTGAATGTTCAGCAGAGTAAAATGCCCTTCAGCTTTGGTCTATTGACAGCAGTATGATAGTTATGCTGTGAAAAGGGACCAATGTCCTGTAAGATGGCTTTGGAAAGCTTAGCGCTTTGCAATCTGCTCGGCCTTAGTTACCAAAAATGCAGGGGGGTTTGTGCGGGTTTGGTGATGTCTTATTCATGCTAACAGGTGTTAAATGTGCTCTTCTGTGGTTTGTGGTCATTGTGAATATAGTGAGTCTGTTACTAGAGCCTTGAAACATGTCTGATTTGGTTTGGCGTGAGGTATCAGTATTTGCCATTCATCAGCTCTGAAATCTGGTCATGGACTTGCTTAGAAAGGGAGCCTGTGTGTAGTGTCTTGGGAAAAGGGAGGGTTTAATGTGCAGGGTATGAGGAAATGTATCTGTCATGACAGGAATTATTACTGCCAGGGAGGTCAGCAAACCTTGGTGAATGTGAGGCAAGTTGATCTTTGTCTTCGGATATAATGATGTACTAATCTCACACAGACACACACACAGACCGGATCTGTCAGCAGTGTGTGAAGGTGAACGGGTGTTGTTGGAGGGGAATAGGATGCTGCTAAGCAATGGGGATTGTGATGAATGGCTTAGCGTGACTATGAAGGAGAGGTCTTACTCTGCAGGGAAAGGAGGACGGGGAGGGAGTAAGGAGAGGAAAAAGGGATGGCAAGGCAGGGGCATCGATGGCATTTTAACACTTTTTGGCATCTTGGGTGCAATGTCTTTAGACTGATACTTTAAAACCCGGAGCACGTTTCTGTAGAACTTTAGTGGCGTTGCAGCCAAAGGCCCACGCTAGGTCCCCTGCTCTTTAAGCCCTTAATAATCTCTGTTCCAGTTGCTGCTCCAGTGGGAGACCAGCATCATATAATGAAAGCTGTTTTCCTTTTCAATTTCCAGGACTATGAATGTTAACTAAACCTGTGTTTTTGTCACTTTATGATGCCATGTCAGATCATTCCCATGTAGGTGGTGGTGATACCCTGGCTCCATATAGGTAATCGAGGGGGCAGTAATTGTCACCAGGGTTCAGGCAGCCCCCACCTTTCCTTTTGAGCCATCCAGCACTTTATATTATTGGGCTATAGATGCCATGTGACACCCCCTAGTCATGTAAGGTGCGAAACATGATTTTTTTCTTCTTATTGGCCAATTATGTTCCAGCTGCATCTGCTAAGAAATGTTGGTTCTGTTCCAATGAGATTTGTATTTGGATAGAAGGGGGAGTGTCCCTATCCATCTGAATGTTTTCTAGATTGTGCCATGTTAACATCTGTGTATAAGCTAACATAAGTACACTGGTAATTGCTGTGATTGTCAGTCATATGCGTGTCATTCAAACTGTTTATTTATCATTCCATCCAGGGGTTGGGAAGGGAGGATCTCTATAAATGTAATGGTTGTGAGGGAAGGGGTCATTTTTACATTTGTAATTTATTTTAAATTTTCTATATTTTTCCTATGTTTTTTTCAAAAGTAATTAAGTACATTTGTAAAGTTGAGAGAGCGAGATGTTATAACAGTAGGAATATGTATATATTATGTTCAGGTTTCCTTTGTTTAGTTATGTGGTGAAGTTATTTTTACAAAAATAACTAAATATATATGCAAGTTGGGAATAAAAATAAAGATGTATAAAATAAAGTATTGAATGTGGATTGTACCTTGTACAGAATTTGTCCAATAAAAGACGGGTAAATGTAATTTGTTAAATTGGGGTTTTGAAGAGCTTCAGAGATGAATGTTTACAATGGGCGGAGAGTCTGACAGCATCATTTTCAGTCTGTTTCTAAGGGCAGTCTGATAACTTGTAAGATTTCTGTTCCTTCATAGTTCGTACACTTAAACCAAAATCTCCACATTTATACCAAATCCCCTTAGTAGTGCTCGTATCTTACTAATTGTGTCCCTTATTCATTCATATTCCATCCACATATTGTCCAGTGCCATACGTCTTTGCTTTATACCACTAACCTTATTTGTGACTGAACAGTCCTACTGTGACTGAATTGGCTGCCAATTTCATTCTCACACAAAGACTGAGGGAAAGCAAAAACCCTTTCCTGCAGTCTAATCCTTGATGAGTATTCACCTCGCATCCATCTTGTGGTAACATTCCCCTGCTCCCGCTACTATAGCCATAACTAAGACTGTCTTTACTCACAGACACTGACCCTGGTCCAGTGCAATCTGTAACTAACGCCATATTTTAGACTACAATTGTGGGCGGGGGGGGGGTCTTAGTCCTTTTAAACCACAAGTATTCCAATACATTTCTTCAAGTAGGTTTAGGAGGAGGATCGTCATTGAATGTGCTGTTTATTATGATCAGTGACTGGTCAATCCTGGTGGACAGGCTGGTGGTGGATAGAGCTATTTTTGTTTTGTGCTTGTTGATTCAGTGAGATGTTTGGCTTCCAAAATCCCTACAAACATCCGAAAGTGCTGCCGCCCCCCATTGCTTAAATAATGGTCAGATTACTCTTGGTAATCGGATGTGTCCTGTATATAATTCCCTGTGCCTGCAAAGTAGGTCTGGAGGTTTGAGTGGTGGCTTGGAGGCCATTTTGCGGTCACTGACCGCCTGCCAATGGGAAGGCCAGAGGACTGTAACGTTTGAGGGATGGGAGCTGCTCTACTTGGAAGTTCTGATGGATTACAGGAAGACTATAAATAATGTTTCACATTGGCTTTTTGGTCACAGGATGGACAGTGTTTTGTTGCAGTATAGTGGTTGGCTGTTGGTATACGTCTTACATTTAAAAATGAGTAACAGATTACACTGTCCTCTCCAAGTATTGTAATTAAAAATACTTGGTTTTTAAATCCACACTAAAAGCAGGCTGTTCTACCACCAGGATTGAATCAAAGTGAGAAACAGAGTTTTGTATTCTGTCTTTTGCTTCTATCTATGTGTGTTTTATTTAACACTTTGGAATATTTTGTTGTAATAAAGAAGTATTTTCTATTTAACATTTAAGAATAAATGGATATAATTGAAAAGTAAGATATATTAATATAGTACTTTCTCTTTTGCGTGTATTTTGTTATCATTTTCCTATTTTGTATCTGCTGTACACCCTGTAGATGTATATGAACCTTTCTCTACTGAAATGCAATGACCTGTTTTCTGTGCTCCCCCATGGGAATGGGGACTTACTACTGCACTTTCTTATTGTATCAGATTCTTTTTTAAGTTTGTAATAAAACAATTGCAAAAGTAAGCATGGAAAATAGTTCTCTTGTCATTTTTGTCTTTCAATTTGTCAAATGTGACAAATCCTGGCAAAATTATTATTACAAAATGATTTAGAATATTGTCTGTTGGCCCACTTGTGATCATGAATTCTTCTAGTATTTATGTTCCCCTGCGGTATAAAAAGCCCTCGCGTGGTTGTAGAAAATAAACATGTATTTCATAGCATTGCAATATGTTCTAATATTGATGTAAACAAATTGAAGTCTGATTAATAATTCAACCCAGATATGAAAACCTCAAATAGCTCATCTCACACACTCTTCTACTTAGACCCCAGACAAATATTGCCTAATTTCATCACCTCGAAATATGTTTGTGTTAGTATATCTGTCAGATGTTTGCATGACTCCCTGTTGTGACTCCACTGGGCTCTGCTCTCCTATGGCGTGTCGATGTTTGGCATTAACATGCTTGGTCAGCTACTCCTTGGCTCCCTTTATCTCCTCACCGCCCACTCACCACATCTCATTCCCCTCCATCACCCTCTCATCTAACCTTTATCTCCTCACCGCCCACTCACCACATCTCATTCCCGTCCTCCATCACCCTCTCATCTTCCCTTTATCTCCTCACCGCCCATTCACCACATCTCATTCCCCTCCTCCATCACCCTCTCATCTTCCCTTTATCTCCTCACCGCCCACTCACCACATCTCATTCCCCTCCTCCATCACCCTCTCATCTTCCCTTTATCTCCTCACCGCCCACTCACCACATCTCATCACCCTCTCATCTTCCCTTTATCTCCTCACCGCCCACTCACCACATTTAATTCCCCTCCATCACCCTCTCATCTTCCCTTTATCTCCTCACCGCCCACTCACATCTCATTCCCCTCCTCCATCACCCTCTCATCTTCCCTTTATCTCCTCACCGCCCACTCACCACATCTCATTCCCCTCCTCCATCACCCTCTCATCTTCCCTTTATCTCCTCACCGCCCACTCACCACATTTAATTCCCCTCCTCCATCACCCTCTCATCTTCCCTTTATCTCCTCACCGCCCACTCACATCTCATTCCCCTCCTCCATCACCCTCTCATCTTCCCTTTATCTCCTCACCGCCCACTCACCACATCTCATTCCCCTCCTCCATCACCCTCTCATCTTCCCTTTATCTCCTCACCGCCCACTCACCACATCTCATTCCCCTCCTCCATCACCCTCTCATCTTCCCTTTATCTCCTCACTGCCCACTCACCACATCTCATTCCCCTCCTCCATCACCCTCTCATCTTCCCTTTATTTCCTCTCTGTTCTCTCACCAAATCCCTATTTTTCCCCTTAGCCTTTCTGCTCTCTATCCCATCGCATTTCCCCACTCGTCCCTCACCACCCCTCTCCTCTCCCCTCTCCTCTATGTCTTTTAGGCTGTGTTTATGCAACACTTCTCCCCTGTGTGTGGATGTGATCATTACGCAACATCTCATACTCCATTGGAATACTAATGTAGATGAGGTAGGGGGATAGGCAGAGCAGAAACAGAGGACCTCAAATCTCTATTTTGTGTGTGTGTGTGTGTGTGTGTGGGTGTGTACGTGTGTGATAAACAGCGCATGTGTTTGTGTGCATGAGGCAAGAAGAGTGATGTGCTCCCTGTTTGTCTCCCAGCATCACAATGTGCATCCTGTCAGCGTTGGTAAAAAAAAAAATCACTGCTGTTGGTCGATTGTTCAGGCAAGGTCAAGGCAAGGGCTCACCTTTCATTGAATTCCACTTCATTAATATACATGATACATATCCCATACATGGGTACATACAGATTAAAAATTACAACAGGAAATGCATCTTTATTTGTTGAGTTGAAAAAAATACACTTGACAGGTAAAGTTTGAAATGCCCTCAAAGTAATATTTATCCTATCAGGAGTATTATAGCTGTTAAAAGAGACCGTTATAATTTTCTTTGGACTGTTTTCTACATACAAAGAGGCTATTCTTTTAGGATGACCTTGGCTGTTTGTATTGTGAAGGGCTGTTTCAGCCTGGAGTTGGTATCTTTTATAACAGTTTTCTATGCAGATCTGGTCGGAAGTAACTGTAATTGTATTCATGAACCATGTAAAAAGAAATAATTCAGTCCCCACCACCTCATTGAGAAGACTTCATTATCCTGAAACACGTGTAACATAAGGAACCAAAAACAAACATCTGACATCACAAAAAGCTAACGTCCAGTTAATTTCTAAATAGATATTTAGTATTTTACAAGATGTTTCAAACTAAAATAAAAGGAATCATTTATAACCTTGTGACTGCCCAAGGGCAAACACTACAACAGCAAAGATAGCGCTCAAAATAGGAAGTACACTACATGAACAAAAGTATGTGGACACCGGCTCGTCAATCATCTCATTCCAAAATCATGGGCATTAATATGGAGTTGGTCCCCCCCTTTGCTGCTATAACAGCCTCCACTCTTCTGAGAAGGCTTTCCACTAAATGTTGGAACATTGCTGCGGGGAGTGGTTTCCATTCAGCCACAAGAGCATTAGTTTGGTCGGCACCGATGTTGGGTGATTAGGCCTGGCTTGCAGTCTGCGTTCCAATTCATCCCAAAGGTGTTCGGTGGGGTTGAGGTCAGGGTTTTGTGCAGGCCAGTCAAGTTCTTCCACACCAATCTCGACAAACCATTTCTGTGTGGACTTCGCTTTGTGTGCAGGGACATTGTCATGCTGAAACAGGAAAGGGCCTTCCCCAAACTGTTGCCAAAAAGTTGGAAGCACAGAATCGTCTAGAATGTCATTGTATGCTGTAGTGTTAAGATTTCCCTTCACTGGAACTAAGGGGCCTAGCCCGAACCATGAAAAACAGCCCCAGACCATTATTCCTCCTCCACCAAACTTTACAGTTGGCACTATGCATTGGGGCAGGTAGCGGTCTCCTAGCATCCGCCAAATCCAGATTTGTCCGTCGGACTGCCAGATGGTGAAGCATGATTCATCACTCCAGAGAACACGTTTCCCCTGCTCCAGAGTCCAATGGCGCTGAGCTTTACACCACTCCAGCCGACGCATGGTGATTTTAGGCTTGTGTGTGGCTGCTCGGCCATGGAAACTTACTTAATGAAGCTCCCGATGAACAGTTATTGTGCTGACGTTGCTTCCAGAGGCAGTTTGGAACTCTGTAGTGAGTGTTGCAACCAAAGACAGACGATTTGTATGCGCTACAGCACTCTGCGGTCCCTTTCTGTGAGCTTGGGTGGCCTACCACTTCACGGCTGAGCCGTTGTTGCTTCTAGACGTTTCCACTTCACAATAACAACAGTTACAGTTGACCAGGGCAGCTCTAGCAGGGAAGAAATTTGACATACTGACTTGTTGGAAAGTTGGCATCCTATTATGGTGCCACGTTTTTTATTTATTTTTATTTTTATTTCACCTTTATTTAACCAGGTAGGCTAGTTGAGAACAAGTTCTCATTTACAACTGCGACCTGGCCAAGATAAAGCATAGCAGTGTGAACAGACAACAACACAAAGTTACACATGGAGTAAACAATAAACAAGTCAATAACACAGTAGAAAAAAGAAAAAAATAGTCTATATACATTGTGTGCAAAAGGCATGAGGAGGTAGGCGAATAATTACAATTTAGCAGATTAACACTGGAGTGATAAATGATCAAATGGTCTTGTGTCGGTAGAGATACTGGTGTGTCGGTAGAGATACTGGTGTGCAAAAGAGCAGAAAGGTAAATAAATAAAAACAGTATGGGGATGAGGTAGGTAAATTGGGTGGGCTATTTACCGATGGACTATGTACAGCTGCAGCGATCGGTTAGCTGCTCAGATAGCAGATGTTTAAAGTTGGCGAGGGACATAAAAGTCTCCAACTGTAGGGATTTTTGCAATTTGTTCCAGTCACAGGCAGCAGAGAACTGGAAGGAAAGGCGGACAAATGAGGTGTTGGCTTTAGGGATGGTCAGTGAGATACACCTGCTGGAACGCGTGCTACGGGTGGGTGTTGCCATCGTGACCAGTGAACTGAGTTAAGGCGGAGCTTTATCTAGCATGGACTTGTAGATGACCTGGAGCCAGTGGGTCTGGCGACGAATACGTAGCGAGGACCAGCCGACTAGAGCATACAGGTCGCAGTGGTGGGTGGTATAAGGTGCTTTAGTAACAAAACGGATGACACTGTGATAAACGGCATGCAGTTTGCTGAGTAGAGTATTGGAAGCTATTTTGTAGATGACATCGCCGAAGTCGAGGATCAGTAGGATAGTCAGTTTTACTAGGGTAAGTTTGGCGGAGTGAGTGAAGGAGGCTTTGTTGCGGAATAGAAAGCCAACTCTAGATTTGATTTTAGATTGGAGATGTTTGATATGAGAAAGTCACTGTTGAACGTCACTGACCTCTTCAGTAATGCCATTCTACTGCCATTCTACTGCCACTGTTTGTCTATGGAGATTGCATGGCTGCATGCTTGATTTTATACACATGTCAGCAACGGGTGTGGCTGAAATAGCCGAATCCTCTAATTTGAAGGGGTGTCCACATACTTATGTATATACAGTGCATTCGGGAAGTGTTCAACCCTCTTCCCTTTTTTCACATTTTGTTACGTTACAGCCTTATTCTAAAATAGATGTTTTTAAAATCCTCATCAGTCTACACACAATACCCCATAATTACAAAGTGAAAAGGTATTTAAAATTAAAACTGAAATATCACATTTACGTTAAGTGTTCAGACCCTTTCCTATGAGTCTAGAAATTGAGCTCAGATGCATCCTGTTTCCATTGATCATCCTTGAGATTGATTGAAAACTGATTGAAAAGTTTGTGGTCATACGCACATCCTTAAAAACATAGGTGCTGGGCTAATAAAGAATACTAGCACACTGTTAAAGCTCCCAATTCACCGCTTTACTGACAACGTTTACATCCAAAACGGGTCTTCGTCAGGTCGAACAAACAAACTGAGTGCTCATATCCCAAAATATACACATTTCACCTCACATGACCATTGCAGACATGATGCATGGTGGGTGCAAAAACAATTAGTCTATCTCTAATAATTTAAGGAGATGGGTACATGTACTAGTTCCAGAAAATAATATATTTTGCAAAATGACCAAGTAGGTGACCTGGAAGGCAAGACAAATCAAAGTGACATATTCATGTAAGAAAGAGTCTTATATTAAACTCTTGGTTCAGACCTCTATGAGACATGGTACACAAACGGTGAATCCAATACAATTCTCTTCACAATAATAGATTATCAGTATCAATTCAATTCAATTGGACATGATTTGGAAAGGCACACACCTGTCTATATAAGGTCCCACAGTTGACAGTGCATGTCAGAGCAAAAACCAAGCCATGAGGTCGAAGGAATTGTCCGTAGAGCTCCGAGACAGGATTGTGTCGAGGCACAGATCTTTGGAAGGGTACCAACAAATGTCTGCAGCATTGAAGGTCCCCAAGAACACAGTGGCCTCCATCATTCTTAAATGGAAGAAGTTTGGAACCACCAAGACTCTGGCCGCCCAGCCAAACTGAGCAATTGGGGAAGAAGGGCCTTGATCAGGGAGGTCTGACAGAGCTCCAGAGATCCTCTGTGGAGATGGGAGAACCATCTCTGCAGCACTCCACCAATCAGGCCTTTATGATAGAGTGGCACATGACAGCCCGCTTGGAGTTCGACAAAAGGCACTAAATGACTCTGACGATGAGAAACCTGATTCTCTGGTCTGATGAAACCAAGATTGAACTCTTTGGCCTGAATGCCAAGCGTCACGTCTGGAGGAAACCTGGCACCATCCCTACGTTGAAGCATGGTGGTGGCAGCATCATGCTGTGGGGATGTTTTTCAGCATCAGGGACTGAGAGACAGGTCAGGATCGAGGGAAAAATGAACAGAGCAAAGTACAAATCAAATCAAATCAAATTTTATTTGTCACATAGCAGATGTTAATGCCAGTGTAGCGAAATGCTTGTGCTTCTAGTTCCGACAATGCAGTGATAACCAACAAGTAATCTAACTAACAATTCCAAAACTACTGTCTTATACACAGTGTAAGGGGATAAGGAATATGTACATAAGGATATATGAATGAGTGATGGTACAGAGCAGCATACAGTAGATGGTATCGAGTACAGTATATACATATGAGATGAGTATGTAGACAAAGTAAACAAAGTGGCATAGTTAAAGTGGCTAGTGATACATGTATTACATAAGGATGCAGTCGATGATGTAGAGTACAGTATATACATATACATGAGATGAATAATGTAGGGTAAGTAACATTATATAAGGTAGCATTGTTTAAAGTGGCTAGTGATATATTTACATCATTTCCCATCAATTCCCATTATTAAAGTGGCTGGAGTTGGGTCAGTGTCAATGACAGTGTGTTGGCAGCAGCCACTCAATGTTAGTGGTGGCTGTTTAACAGTCTGATGGCCTTGAGATAGAAGCTGTTTTTCAGTCTCTCGGTCCCAGCTTTGATGCACCTGTACTGACCTCGCCTTCTGGATGATAGCGGGGTGAACAGGCAGTGGTTCGGGTGGTTGATGTCCTTGATGACCTTTATGGCCTTCCTGTAACATCGGGTGGTGTAGGTGTCCTGGAGGGCAGGTAGTTTGCCCCCGGTGATGCGTTGTGCAGACCTCACTACCCTCTGGAGAGCCTTAGGGTTGAGGGCGGAGCAGTTGCCGTACCAGGCGGTGATACAGCCCGCCAGGATGCTCTCGATTGTGCATCTGTAGAAGTTTGTGAGTGCTTTTGGTGACAAGCCGAACTTCTTCAGCCTCCTGAGGTTGAAGAGGCGCTGCTGCGCCTTCTTCACGACGCTGTCAGTGTGAGTGGACCAATTCAGTTTGTCTGTGATGTGTATGCCGAGGAACTTAAAACTTGCTACCCTCTCCACTACTGTTACAGAGAGATCCTTGATGAAAACTTGCTCCAGAGCGCTCAGGACCTCAGACTGGGGCGAAGGTTAACCTTCCAACAGGACAACGACCCTAAGCACACAGCCAAAATGTTCAAAGACCCCAGTCACCCAAGTCATAGACTATTTCTCTGCTACCGCACAGTAAGCGGTACCGAAGCTACAAGTCTAGGACCAACAGGCTCCTTAACAGCTTCTACCCCCAAGCCATAAGACTGCTAAACTATTAATTAAATGGCCCCCGGACGGTATACATTGACACTCCCCACCCCTCCATTTGTTTTTTACACTGCTGCTATGCTGTTTATTATAGTCACATCACCCCTACCTACATGTACAAATTACCTTGACTAACCTGTACCCCCGCACCCGTACCCTCTGTATATGGAGCAGCAGGTAACCTAGTGGTTAGAGCATTGGGCCAGTAATAGAAAGGTTGCTGGATCAAATCCCCGAGCTAACAAGGTAAAAATATGTCGCTCTGCCCCTGAGCAAGTCAGCTAACCCACTGTTCCCCGGGGGCCAAAAACAGGGATGTCGATTAAGGCAGCCCCCCACACCAATCTGATTGAGTGACACTTTTCAGTTGTACAACTGACTAGGTTATCCCCCTTTAATAAGACAATGCAGGAGTGGCAGCGGGACAAGTCTCTGAATGTCCTTCAGTGGCCCAGCCAAAGCTTGGACTTGAACCTGATCGAACACCTCCGGAGACCTGAAAATAGCTGTGCAGTGATGCTCCCCATCCAATTGGAGGTGTGTAGCATCATACCCAAGAAGAGGCTGTAATTGCTGCTTCAAAGTACTTTGAATACTTATTACATTTTTTACACATGTGCAAACATTTATAAAAACCTGATTTTACTTTGTCATGTAAATTGTAGAGGAATTTTGACAAAGAAAATGAACATAGTTTGGGACAACTTGAGGAGTTTCATTTCTACATACAAACTGGCTTTGATCCAGCTTTAACTTCATATACTAAAATGACTATCATACCTAAATGTTGGTCTATCGATCTGACAAGATTCTGCACCAAGCTTAAAAATCACTGTTTAAACAACTATATGCCTAAGCATAAAAGATAAGAATGTCAGCGCAATGCAATGCCTTCCATTGAAGCAAATTCAGTAAATATTTGTTTTGGTCCTTTAATTTACAGACATAAGTACATACACTTAGTGTAAAACAGATGCAAACATTACACCATTAACACATTTTCGTGCAGCAGGATTACTGGGAAACTTAATTGGAAACACACATGACTTTGCACCATTTCAACATTTTGTCTATCATAGTTATTTTACAGAAACAAAGCAGAGTAAAATTAATATTATTGCCACATGTATGATTCTAATATGCATCATAATGATCGGCACAGGAACAAATTCATCAGACACTTAAGAGATTGAGTCCCTTTACTTAACAGTCTGCTATGTAGTATTTGCAACAATTGAGGCACAGCCACTTTGACAAACAGAACTCTGCATCGACTCTGTACCTTGACCTATAATTTATCAAACTTAACCAAAACAACCTTTCTTGTGCTCACAATTCCTGTCAACATAGTCATAGGTACCCCAACCATTCAAAACTATTGGTATCCAATAAGATAGGAACATTAAACAATGGAAGTGTTGGATGAGGTAAATAGGAAATTGTCTTTAGAAAAAAAATATATTTCTGTAAAATTTTGGTTGAAAACCGGTTAAAAATAAATAAACCAAAAACCACAGTTTGTCCATTGAGATCCCTGCTTAATCATTGGTTCATTGTTTACTTTCCTCTAAAGAAATATAAATCTGACAGATTGTTGCACATCAATCAAGATGCATTGTTAAAATAAATACAGCATTGATCATAATAGCTAGTCAACAAACATAAGGAATAGCAGTAAATTAAGATAAAAAGACACAGGTATTGACAAAATAACTGACTCTTAATCCCAGACAAACTACAGGAGGCACAAATATACAGTGCCCTCTACTTGCAGTGAGCAATGACACAAACCAACATACATATTAAATTACCCCTCCACCAGTGAGGGCCCTTATAAATGCCTGACCTATGACCAATAAACATACTGAGGAAAGACAGTCCTTGCCATACTACTTTTTAAAACACCTCTTTCCACCAAAAATACTGTTTTTGGGGGGAAAGATATTAGAAGCAGAGTTAGTTTTTGTATAAACAATTGCTTAAAATGTGTGGGTCATGTCGTAATAGGAAAAAAGTACCCGCCCAGCCCTATATCTAATCTTCACCCACA
Organism: Oncorhynchus keta; assembly: GCF_023373465.1. Classification (NCBI taxonomy): domain Eukaryota; kingdom Metazoa; phylum Chordata; class Actinopteri; order Salmoniformes; family Salmonidae; genus Oncorhynchus; species Oncorhynchus keta. Next base: position 16,941,231 of record NC_068425.1, on the reverse strand, counting down.
AGGTGTTGCTTTGGAAGGGTTAAGTGCAAAACAGGGGTAACACAATCTGTGGTGCAGGGAGAAAACTATCTACAAAGACTTCTCCACACACACACACCTCAGTGTGTGGTACAAACAAAGACAGACATAGAAAAGCTGTGACAAGAAAACACCACTATCTCGCCCTGTCTGACCAATATCAATTATTTCCTCTGTGTACGATCACGAAGATGCAACCCTCAATCCGTTTTGTTATTCATTGTTTTCTCCCCTACCCAATTATGAATAAATCAAGAGTTCACATGTCCTTCTTCAGAGCCTCTGCACAAGTACTTGAAACAGAGGAAAGAGACAATCAGTTACTGCAAACAGTGGGAAGAGGGCAGGGGGACAACTTTCAATATTCACTACTCATCACTGATGATGTTCATGCTTTGGTCCACAAAACAACCCATTAATACGCAGTATAAATGTGTGTGTAACTTAAGCGCTTCTTTTCACAAGCCTGCTTTTCTCCACCAGCTTTCTCTGACTTCTCTGGCCAGTGATAAGACCTGACTAGCAGTAGACAATATACATGTTATGTCTATAATTGAGTCCCTGTATGTGTAGGAGCCAGTCGCTCTCCACAACCCTTCATGTCCACCTCTCGCTATGTTGCTGCCTGGCTCACTGACAGTGTGTATCCATGCCTCCACTGTAGTGTTGGAAAGGATCTAGAACTTGACGCAGTGACCAGTGTTCACCATGAAAGGAGTGAAATTCAGATTCTCTTTGTGTCTGCGTTTTGGGGGTGTTTTTATTTTTCGGTCCTTTTCCTGAAAGATAAAGTTTGCCCCTTACAATGGTCCGTATTTGGCTTCATATCGGGACATAATGTTCTTGCAGCGACCACAGTCCTTTCGCAACTCAGCCACTTGTAGCCGCAACGCAGCATTTTCCCTCTCCAGAAACGAAGCGCGCACTGTGATCTGGTTCTCCTTCAGCCGCCGGGCGTCACGTGAACGTTTGGCTGCCACGTTGTTCTTCTTTCTCCTCGACCAGTATTTATCATCCTGTGGGAGACAGAGGATTTTAATACAAAATAATAAAATCAGTGTTGTGGAAACATCCCTAATCCCAGACAAGCCCCTTTATTTCATGGCTTACTACTCACTCATTAAATTTAGCTGGTGTAACATAGTGATACTACAATCTTCATCAACCAATGATTATTTGGTGCCCAATTGCAGTGGCTACATTCTCATTATCCTACTACAGAACAACCAGTTCCATCATTCATCACCTCCCTGAAACAAATATTCACTGGTCATCTTACCTTCTGCTCAGTGGGCACAAAGACCTTTTTGGCCTTCTTGATCATGGGCTGTGGTTTGAGGTCCTCGTCAGAGAACTTGTGTTTCCGTGGGTTGAACAGCTCACCCCCAGGCACGCTGGACAGCACCAGGTCTGTGGGGTCCGGCTGGAAGTTGATGTCCACCTCAATGTCCTCCGGGTCAATGGGAGTGGATGTGAGTCGGTCTGCAGACTTCCCCTCTAGAGGGAGACAAAGTCAGTTCAATGATGAGTATGAGTATATATTTGTATTTATTTTGGTAGCTGTTAAGTATGTTCTTATAATCTTGAAGGCTATAGTTAATAGAAAATTCAAACTGTTTGCTAGATTTTTTCCTTAAGACATACTAAGGTCAGCACTATATGAATACTGCTATTTGTTAATGCTGTAGAGCTCAGGTTTCACATGTACATGTCCATGTGTGTGCTTTGGGCAAGGTGTCGAATGCGTCGGGTAAGTCTATTTGACATTTGTATACAATATGGGAGTATCTAGTGTCAGCATGTTGCAAGTGTCTATTACAGTGTCAGTGTATGTGCATGTTGAGTTCAAAGGTAGAATTTGTTACAGTGGTACCATGTCTGGGCTTTTAACAAATGGGCCCCAACAATGTACCTTTTTTATTTTTAGACACTTCAACCTCCGCTGCTTCAAACCCAGACACAGCATCTTCATCGTCCCCATCTTCTTCTTCCTTCTCTTGTTCAGCTGGCTCTAAGGTGAGTGTGACAGTCTCTGTGTCAGAGGTAGTGAAAGGGGGTCTTGTCCCCTTGGTTTCCTCCTGGGCCAGGCTCTTCTGCAGCTCCTCCTCTAGGGTGACTGGGATGCCATTCTCCTGCAGGAACTCATCCAGGTCCATGTACTCCAAGTGGAAGGTCTCCCCATCATAGGGGATGGTCTTCTCCCAGATGGCAGGGGTAAGGGAGGCGGACACCCCTCCAATGCCTGTACCTCCAGTCCCACCACTGGCCCCTCCAACACCGGCCTCGCCATTATCGGCAGAGCACAACTTCTTCTTCTCTATTTCTGTGGAGATAACCGTGAAGAGATAATGGGTGAAGGTTGCATGGCCATGTGAACACAAACAGGGTGGTAAAAGGAAGATAGAAGTCTGATGTCATGGAGAGAAGTAGAAAAAAATAAGTGGTGAAATGACAGAATGAGGGAAAAGAAAAGAGGGCTGCATCAACCCATAAACAATGGGGAAGGGAAATCTGGACGTGTCAACACAGCCCCTAAACGCAAAAACGAACGTGAAAAAAATATTAATTGCCTTTCAAATGCAAGACAATTATGCACTCATATTGTATGTGAAAAAATGGTTTGACTGCAGTGCTCTAGGACAAGTAGGGAGGTGTGAGAACTTTATGTTCTTTTTACCTCCCTCAGTTCAGTGCCTCAGGGGAAACTGGAACAGCAATCAGAATGTACAAAGGGTTTTCTTCCCCAGTACTGCTCTATACTTGGCACATTTGAACAACTATTGAACTAGTCATATATAATGATCAAACCTGGCAGATTTTTAAAAAAGTGTCCAGTTGTTTGAGGGTACACAAACGCTCATTAAAAGCACTACTACGTCTCCATACACCAGTCAACATGTCCGCGAAGTCAACGATCACATCAGATCTATGCAGTTCACATACAAAATGTGTACATTGGAAAGGATCTCTCAATTCATCCACAACGACACCAGTAGGCTAGTCTTACCATCGTCGCCTTCGAGAATATTAGGTGGGGGAATGTCCATAATCTTCTTCAAAACAATAGAAAACGATTTCTGTGGATCCGACCTAGGCTGCAGAGGCGCCTAGAGTGTAGTTTCCCAGGCACTGTTAGCAATATCCGTGGATAAATGAAGTCAAAGCAGTGTTTCAGTCTGTTGCTTTGAAACCCGTTTCACAAATTAAAACGTTGTCAAAACAAACACCACAGATCCCGACAGTCATAGCCTACTGTGAGCACTGTTTTCTTATTCATGAGCTTTACGCCTCTTCAGAAAATACTCGGCGTGGATTGGCCACATATGTAACTTTTAATATTAAGTAGCTGACAGAACACTCGCTGGTTAGCCAGTCAAAACAGAAGCAGTAGAACACACCGGGAGCTCATTGGCTGAAGGATCACTCCGTTTCAACCCTTCGTACGGAAATAACTGTACATTGCGTGCAGAATGTCAATATTGTGTCTCCTGACTCCTATTACTGCTACATTTAGCTAAACCAGATAGATCTGGAACTGTATGACTATGGCCATTCACTGACCCTGGGAACTGGAGGAGACGAAGACAATGATGCTTCGCGACATTGAATGTCAACTACTAGGCTATCAAATCGTAGTAGGCCAGGCTTCCCCAACCGGCGGTGGTTTTATTTGGCCCCCCATGTTTTCTGAGAAAAAAAGAAGACATGTTTTCATTGTTGGAGATAAAAACACCAGGAAATCAGCTCCAATTGATTTTAATTTTGAACATCTGTTCCCCAGTATTCCCACTCATGTGGTCGTATAATAATTTCCTGGATTTTATATAGCACTTTTCTACCAATTGAGGTACTCAAATCACTTTACATCGTCGTAGGGTGAAACCCATCTCACCCAACATCAATGAGTAGCACCCACCTCAGTGATGCACTAGGATTGTGCCATAACTCTCATCACACAATAGCTATCAGGTGGGGAGTGATATATGCCAATTAGGAATGAGGAGGGTGATAAGGTGGCCATGATGGGAATTTAGCCATGACACCGGGGTGAACGTCCCTACTCTTAAAATGAGCGCCATTGTTAAGGCCTCTTGCGGTTAATTTGCAGTCTACTCTTTTTTTTTTACTGTTTATTATTGTCCGCCCCCGACCACCCACTCAAGAAAAAAAATGGCCCGCGGCTGAATCTAGTTGAGGATCCCTGTCGAACTTGGATACTTACTTACGTTTTATATGACGATGCATGCATTGCATCCAGTTTCTCCTCTCCACAACATGATGCATTATACATTGATACATTTGTATCCACACTCGTGACCAAACAAAACACGTGTGTTCTTTTCTCTCCTTCACGTGCAGCGACAAGCTGTTGAGTGGCGTGGTTATGGCACGTGCAAAAGCAGACCTATACTGAACAGCTGGCGTGTCCCTATCATGTATTTACACCCAGCGCAACCGTTCTACCATTGGATTGGAAATGTATTAATAACATATGAGTCATATCCCCTCACCTTACACCACATCAATAAAATTGTTATATTGATAATGGTTTCCGATATGCTAATAGACTAGAATTCTCACATTTCTGCGCGCACACGTGTATCCAAATGGGGCTTCAACATCAGTCTGTTTTTTGTTGCAGGATGTTCAGACAGGAACATGATGTACTAAACCCATTCCACCACTGCTCTTTAAAAAAAAGTACAAACCAGTCATTCCAAGTAACAACAATACTTAATAGCCCATGTTGGACATACCTGGAATTTATTGGGTGAATTAAATCTGATTCGTTGAGTTCTAGTTTTAGTTCACCTATGTATTATCTATTTAGGTCAGTGTCATATTTTGTATGAAGACAGTTTGCACAGTGGATTTAGGTCTGACCTTCAGACAATATGAACCGTTATGGCAACACAACATATGATGCAATGCAATGTTATTCTAGCAGGTGCAACAGCTCAACTGTTCACTCACTGTACACTATTCATGACAGAGTGGTACAGTAACAGTACATCTGAACTTTTACAGAGTAAACAAAAGTCCAAGTGTGTACATGAGAGAGGAGGAACTAGCCACAAATAGTTATCTAGGTTAAAATACAGGTGATATGAGCACAGAAATAGGTCAGTAGGCTTGTATCTAGACAAGCACCTAAATGTATAGCAAAGTTATATAGACTCTGACAAGCTTCTACAAATGCCAATCTAATAGACTCTATAGACAGTACTTGAAGATGGCTATTATTTAGTCAGGTCACAACATTTAAGATCAATTTATACTGAACTAAAATTTACATGCAACATGTAAAGTGTTGGTCCCATGTTTCATGAGCTGAAATAAAATATCCCAGAAATGTTCCATACGCACATAAAGCTTATTTCTAAAAAATGTTGTTCAGAAATTTGTTCACATCCATGTTAGTGAGCATTTCTCCTTTGTCAAGAAAATCAATTGACCTGACAGGTGTGGAATATCAAGAATCTGATTAAATGGCATGATCCTTACACAGGTGCACCTTGTGCTGGGGACAATAAAAAGGCCACTCTAAAATGTGCAATTTTGTCACACAATGTCAGAGATGTCTCAAGTTGAGGGAGTAAGAAATTGGCATTTTGTCTGTAGGAATATCCACCAGAGCAGTTCCAGAGAATATAATGTTAATTTCTCTACCGTAAACTGACTCCAATGTCATTTTAGAGAATTTGGCAATACGTCAAACCGGCCTCACACCACGTGTAACCCAGGACCTTCACATCCAGCTTCTTCACCTGAGGGATTGTCTGAGACCAGCCATCCGGACAGCTGATGAAACTGAGTTTGCACAACCAAAGAATTTCTGCACAAACTGTCAGAAACTGTCTCTGAGAAGCTCATCTGCATGCTCATCGTCCTCACCAGGGTGTTGACCTGACTGCAGTTTGGTATCGTAAAAGTGGGCAAATGCTCACTTTCCATGGCCACTGGCATGCTGGAGATGTGTGCTCTTCGCGGATGAATCCCAGTTTCAACTGTACTGGGCAGATGGCAGACAGCGTGTATGGCGTCGTGTGGGTGACAAGTTTTCTAATGTCAACGTTGTGAACAGAGTGCCCAATGGTGGCTTTGGGGTTATGGTATGGGCAGACATAAGCTATCAGACAACGAACACAATTTAATTTTATTGATGGTAACTTGAATGCAGAGATACTGTGAAGAGATTCTTAGGCCCATTGTCGTGCCATTCAGCCGCCGCCATCACCTCATGGTTTTCTGATCCACACCCCTACCTTTTTTTAAAGGTGACCCATAGATGCGTATCTGTATTCCCAGTCATGTGAAATCCATAGATTAGGGCCCAATTTGATGATTTCCTTATATGAACTGTAACTCAGTATAATCTTTAAAATTGTCACATGATGCGTTTATATTTTTGGCCATATGGTTAATTAGGGGTGTTTAAAAATGCAAATAGCCAAGGTCATGCACAAGCACTGGTTCTCTTACTGGTGTGAGTGTGACAGTGGTAGGATTTTTTGTTGAATCACATTTTTTCTATGTGTACAAACATTCTAAATTCCACTCGTAAGTAGTATTTTAGAATAAGTTTCTACGCAATATTGATAAATGAGGCCCCAGATGTGCAAAGCTCTTAAACATTCACAGCTGCAAATGCTGCCAGAGGTGATTCTAACGTGTAATTACTTATGTGAGAGAGAGTTCTGTATTTCATTATCAATACATTTGAAAACATTTCTAAAAACATATTTTCACTTTGTCCTCATGTGGTATTGTGTGTAGATCAAATCAAATGTTATTTGGCACATACACATGGTTAGCTGATGTTAATGCGAGTGTAGCGAAATGCTTGTGCTTCCAGTTCCGACAATGCAGTAATAACCAACAAGTAATCTAACCTATCAATTTCACAATAACTACCGTATACACACACACACACAAGTGTAAAGGAAGATGGGTGAGACATGTATTTCTTTAATACATTTTGAATTCAGGCTGTAACGCTAAATGTGGAATAAGTCACCCCTTCTTCAAAGTGGGTGACACTCTAGACCCAAACTGTTACAGACCTATATCCATCCTGCCCTGCCTTTCTAAAGTCTTCGAAAGCCAAGTTAATAAACAGATCACTGACCATTTCAAATACCACAGTACTTTCTCCGCTGTGCAATCCTGTTTCCGATTTGGTCACGGGTGCAACTCAGCCATGCTCAAGGTACTAAGCAATATCATAACCGCCATCAATAAAAGACAGTACTGTGCAGCAGTCTTCATCGACCTGGCCAAGGCTTTCGACTGTCAACCACCGTATTCTTATCGGCAAACTTAACAGCTTTGGTTTCTCAAATGACTGCCTAGCCTGGTTCACCAACTACTTCCCAGGCAGAGTTCAGTGTGTCAAATTGGAGGGCCTGTTTCCGGACCTCTGGCAGTCTCTATGGGGCTACCACAGGGTTAAATTCTGTGGCCAACTTTTCTCTGTATATATCAACGTTCTGACTTTGAATATGTGGACAACTACAAATACCTAGGCGTCTGGCTATACTGTAAACTCTCCTTCCAGACTCATTAAGCATCTCCAATCCAAAATTAAATCTAGAATCGGCTTCCTATTTCGCAACAAAGCCTCCTTCACTCACGCCGCCAAACATACCCTTGTAAAATGGACTATCCTACCGATCCTCGACTTCGGCGATGTCATTTCCAAAAGCCTCCAACACTCTACTCAGCAAACTGGATGCAGTCTATCACAGTGCCATCCGTTTTGTCACCAAAGCCCCATATACCAGCCACCACTGCAACCTGTCTGCTCTCGTCGACTGGTCCTTGCTACAGACCCACTGGCTCCAGGTCATCTATAAGACTTTGACAGATAAAGCTCCGCCTTATCTCAGCTCACTGGTGACGATAACAACACCCACCCGTAGCACACGCTCCAGCAGGTATATCTCACTGGTCATCCCCAAAGCCAACATCTCTTTGGCCGCTTTTCCTTCCAGTTCGCTGCTGCCAATGACTGGAACGAATTGCAAAAATCGCTGAAGCTGGAGACTTATATTTTCATCAATAACTTTAAACATCAGCTATCTGAGCAGCTAACTGATCGCTGCAGCTGTACGTAGCCCATCTGTAAATAGCCCATCCAATCTACCTACCTCATCCCCATATTGTTTTTATTTACTTTTCTGCTCTTTTTCACACCAGTATTTCTACTTGCACATCATCATCTGCACATCTATCACTCCAGTGTTAATTTGCTTAATTGTAATTACTTCGCTACAATGGCCTACTTATTGCCTTACCTCCTCACGCCATTTGCACACACTGTATATAGACTAGATGTCGACCGATTATGATTTTAACGCTGATACCGATTATTGGAGGACAAAAAAAGCAGCTACCGATTAATCGGACGTAATAATGACAATTGCAAGAATAGTGAATGAACACTTATTTTAACTTAATATAATACATCACTAAAATCAATTTAGCCTCAAATAACTAATGAAATATTTTCAATCTGGTTTAAATAATGCAAAAACAAAGTATTGGAGTAGAAAGTAAAAGTGCAATATGTGCCATGTAAGAAAGCTAACGTTTAAGTTCCTTGCTCAGAACATGAGAATATATGAAAGCTGGTGGTTCCTTTTAACATGAGTCTTCAATATTCCCAGGTAAAAAGTTTTAGGTTGTAGTTATTATAGGAATTATAGGACTATTTCTCTCTATACGATTTGTATTTCATATACGTTTGACTATTGGATGTTCTTATAGGCACTTTAGTATTACCAGTGTAACAGTATAGCTTCCGTCCCTCTCCTCGCTCCTACCTGGGCTTGAACCAGGAACACATTGACAACAGCCACCCTCGAAGCAGCGTTACCCTTGCAGAGCAAGGGGAACAACTACTCCAAGTCTCAGAGCGAGTGACGTTTGAAACGCTATTAGCGCGCACCCGCTAACTAGCTAGCCATTTCACATCGGTTACACCAGCCTAATCTCGGGAGTTGATAGGCATGAAGTCATAAACAGCGCAATTCTTGGAGCATTGTGAAGAGCTGCTGGCAAAACGCACAAAATTGCTGTTTGAATGAATGCTTACGAGCCTGCTGGTGCCTACCACCGCTCAGTCAGACTGCTCTATCAAATCATAGACTTAGTTATAACATGATAACACACAGAAATACGAGCCTTAGGTCATTAATATGGTCGAATCCGGAAACTATAATCTTGAAAAGAAAACATTTACTCTTTCAGTGAAATACGGAAGCGTTCAGTATTTTATCTAACAGGTGGCATCAATAAGTCTAAATATTCCTGTTACATTGCAATACCGTCAATGTTATGTCATAATTACATACAATTCTGGAAAATCAGTTTCCAACAAGCCAGGCTGCCTAAACTGAACGCAAGAGATGACACAATTTCAGCTGGTTAATATTGCCTGCTAACCTGGATTTCTTTTAGCTAAATATGCAGGTTTAAAAATATATACTTCTGTGTATTGATTTTAAGAAAGGCATTGATGTTTATGGTTAAGTACAGTCGTGCAACGATTGTGCTTTTTTCGCAAATGCGCTTTTGTTAAATTATCCCCCGTTTGGCGAAGTTGGCTGTCTGTTAAGAAGAAATAGTCTTCACACAGTTTGCAATTAGCCAGGTGGCCCAAACTGCTGCATATACCCGGACTCTGTTGCAAGAGAAGTGACACAATTTTTCCTAGTTAAAAGAAATTAATGTTAGCAGGCAATATTAATTAAATATGCAGGTTTAAAAATCTATACTTGTGTATTGATTTTAAGAAAGGCATGGATGTTTATGGTTAGGTACACGTTGGAGCAACGAGTCCTTTTTCGCGAATGCCACCGCATCATTTATATGCAACGCAGGACACGCTAGATAAACTAGTAACATCAACCATGTGTAGTTAACTAGTGATTATGATTGATTGTTTTTTATAAGTTTAATGCTAGCTAGCAACTTACTGCATTCGCGTAACAGGCAGGCTCCTCGTGAGTGCAATGTAAACAGGTGGTTAGAGCATTGGACTAGTTAAATCTAAGGTTGCAAGATTGAATCCCCGAGCTGACAAGGTAAAAAAATCTGTTGTTCTGCCCCTGAACAAGGCAGTTAACCCACCGCTCCTAGGCCATCATTGTAAATAAGAATTTGTTCTGAACTGACTTGCCTAGTTAAATAAAAGGTGTAAAAATTGTCCAAAGATACTGATTTCCGATTGTTATGAAAACTTGAAAATCGGCCCCAAATTTAATCGGCCATTCCGATTAATCGGTGGACCTCTAATATACACTTGATTTTTTCCTATTGTGTTATTGACTTTATGCTTGTTTATTCCATGTGTAACTCTGTTGTTTGTATCACACTGCTTTGCTTTATCTTGGCCAGGTCACAGTTGTAAATGAGAACTTGTTCTCAACTAGCCTACCTGGTTTAATAAAGGTGAAATAAATAAACTGCTTTGTTAGGCTACACATTTGTGCCACCCTTAAGCAGTGGTGCCAAAAACAGCATAATGCTGGAAGTGAAAGGGATGCTTACCATGCTTGTGACGCCTCAGTTGGCCAACATTTTTCTCATCCCAGTTCCTGTTATCAAATCAAATGTAATTGGTCACATACGTGTTTTGCAAATGTTATTGCGGGTGTAGCGAAATGCCTGTACTTCTAGTTTCCGACAATGCAGCATTTAACCATGGGTGGTCTTTTTTTTGACCCCAAGGCAGTTCAGTCAAATGGACATAGTCAAATATTCCTAAACTTAAAAAAAAAACAAGGAGCGGACCTCCCAGGTGGCGCAGTGGTCTAGGGCACTGCATCGCAGCGCTAGCTGTAAATAAAAGGTTGATAAACCCAGGTAGCCAGTATTTAACGTCTAAGCAATTGAAGATGTTGCACATGATCCAAAGTTTATATTTCAATGACATTGCATCAGTCCATTTAGTTAACAACACAAAGAAGTTGCAGGACACTAATGAAATTTGACTGTTAAAACATTACTGTATGAATGTGGCTAACGTCACTGGCTTGAAGTTACCCTCTATCGGGATAAATGTGTCTGTCACAAATGTGTTGAAAAGAATAGCAAGGGTATAACAAATTCACACACTTCAATCATGTCACGAGGATACAATGTGCGGGCAATTTGTTGAGTTCAGTAGCCACGCCTACTAGTATTATGAATATACAAAATACTCTGTGAAAGACCAATGATACTAATCATTCAATTTATCCCGTTTCGGTTTACTGTATAGGCTGTCAATCATACCCATCAGCCAATTACAAGTTGGGAGCAGGTTTGTGTATTCGATCACGAAAGGTACGAAACCTCCCCCATCTCACCACGCACTCACAAGCAATCGGGACACTAAACAGCACATCATGAACAAGATCTGAAGGTGGAAATCATTAACCCTCCGCTTGAACCTCATTGATTCGAACCACACTAACTAGAACACAACAGATTTTTACACAATATACAAAAATGTCCTTTAATAAGATAGACCTTGGTCACTGGTAGTGTTACTTATTGTAATTTATTAATTTTACACAACCATAACAAACTGTCAATAACTGTAAAAAAGGATCTGGCATCTATTCTCTCTCAAAAATAGTTTTATTTAGCATGTCAGATTTGGTCAATAGCTCACACAAAATAAAAGTAATTATTGTTTTCTTAGGTCTAGTATACAACTCATTCCTTTGGAAATTAAATGCACAAACACTGCGGTCTCTAACCATCTGTTCAATCAGTATGGCAGCTACCTAAAAATAGTACGTGGTCACGAGAACAGTGTGAATACTGTTTAACAAGGGTGCACTTTTATAAAGGGGTTTTGAGAGGGGGTACTTCAGTTTCAAGAACTGTTTCCAGCCAGCAAGGATTAAACTGCCTGAAAAAAAGTAACATAGGTAGATATATTGTGGTGCAATCAGTTCAATGACATAGATGGATGTGATAAAGGTCAATGTGATTCACTCTTGATTAGAATAATTTAATCCAGGACAAAACCTATGTAACAGTTTCCCAAACTTGGTCCTCGGGACCCCAATTGGTGCACTTTTTGGTTTTTGCCCTAGCACTACACAGCGGATTCAAAAAATAAACTAATCATCCAACTTTGGTCATTTGGGTCAGCTGTGTAGTGTCAGGGCAAAAACCAAAACGTTCAGAGTTTGGACAACACTGACCTATGGCAAATCAACAGGATCCAGCTCACCGACTTTGTATATTAGGAAACATACCACTTCCCACTCTATAGATTCTTTTAAAATGTAAATTAAAATCGTTATAGCCATAATAATTGTCATCGAAATAGTATTTAGTAACAAACTTAAACCTTCTATTTGGTTCATTCCGAGAGTATCCATTACCTCTCTATACTGGCTAAAGCTGGTATTCAACACACTTCCCATGTGCAAAGCTTATGAACTAACACTAACATAATTACCAGTGATGTATACAGAACATCTCAATATTATTTCAAGAGAACCCCCCCCCCCAAAAAAAAGTGAGTGTTACCCCCACCCTTACCCAGCCTGGTCTCAGACTAACATAGTAAATGTATATCCGAGACACTCAAATTAGTATGTTACGTTTGGTATGGTTACTTAAGACAAAAACGGTGGATGGGTGGGCATATAAGATGAATGTCTAGCAACCCAAAGGTTGCTACTTTAAATCTCATGGACAATTTCAGCAACTTCTGAACAACTTACTACTTTTTAGCATCTTAACCTACCTCCTAAACTCTAACCCCTAGCTAACATTAGACGCCTAGCTAGAATGTAACATACCATACATTTAGCTAATTCGGAACATATTGTACGGGTGATGGAAATCCACAAATGAACACATACCATACGAAACGTAACATATAACTATGTCATATCATACTGAGGCGGCAGGTCGCCTAGTGGTTAGAGCGTTGGACTAGTAACCAAAAGGTTGCAAGATCGAATCCCTTTGCCGACAAGGTAAAACTCTGTCGTTCTGCCCCTGAACAAGGCAGTTAACCCACTGTTCCTAGGCCGTCATTGAAAATAAGAATTTGTTCTTAACCGACTTGCCTAGTTAAATAAAATACATTTAAATAAAAATATAAAAATATATTTAAAAACAATCAGTGTCTCGATTGACATACAGAATAACAGAAAATGCTCAGATTGCGTATGCTTCACTGCCTCTTTCCGCTTCTAGGATTACAGGCTAAATGCTCTCATCTGCACAACTCTGAATTATGTATTCTCCCTCTCCTTATTTAGAATGACAGTCTTAGGTTTAGGCCACCACCCTTGCAAAACAGGAATGACACACCCAGAAGCATACTCTGAACCCAACAATACAAAGTATGATTTGGTAACAAAGGTATAAAAATCAATAAGATTATTTTGCCAGGTTTAACTACCGTGTTATTACCTATTGTTTGCCAACATCGATATGTATTAATGTGCAGGACTAGATATGCGGAGATACATTATTCCCAACTTCAAATTTACTGGGCAGATAATAATCTTGTCTTCAGGTTACCATGAGTGAGTCTATACGCTAGATAGGAACTACTACTACAGGCACATTTGAGGAACTTCCAATCTCCCTTGTATTGGATATTAAATTATAGATCAACTATATACCCACAGGTAAGGCCTTAGTTAGCATCCTCAATCTATTTAGCCAGTAGTAGTGGTAGGCGTGGTAGAGTCTGACCGCTAATTGTAGAGGCCCTCCTCTTGACCGCAGAGACACATTTGGTATTTTTTGTTTGTCATGAGGCGGAGAGAAAATGTTACTGTTTTAAAGCTAGTTTCCTGCAATTCCACACATTTTATCATCAGGCTGAGAGAAAATTAAGCTTAAGCAAATTTCTTTTGAAAGAGTGTGGCAGTCCCATTCCTTTCATAATTTTTGCTTTATTGAAGAGAGTACAATGTGAAAGTCAGGGTGAGTCAAAGGGTAGTGGGCAGGTTTCAAACCCACGCCAACTCCAGCATATACGTGTGTCGCTGACAGACAATTTACAATTTTAAAGCAAATTTTCTGAAATTCTACCCATTTTGCCGTGGCTTACGACATGTTCTTATGCTATTGGAGTGACATCAAATCTAATTCCATGAAATGTTTTGAATTTGAGATTTTCCCTTTCTATGTTAGTTATTTTGGTGGTTGTTCTTAAATGATCTTATTTAAAATATATAGCCCCATTATGTCTTTTCTAGTTTAGTTGTTTATGTTTACACTGAAAACGTTTTACCAGCCCGAAAATGTTTAATCATATTTTTTGGAGAAACACTGTCCTGTGAGTGCAATTAGCTCAATATTAGGAGTTGAGAAATAAAGTTCACATCATTAGAAATAAGGTATTATCCTCATATTGTATGTCTAATTTAAAAAAATGTTTAATCTTGTTGCTCACAATATTGAATAAAACATTTAAATAAAATGTGTTTTTATATATTTCCATGAACATCCTGCAGTACCCCTGTGATCACATTCTGTAATGTTTGTCTGTCTACAATGGCAGCAGCAAATTCTTTAAAGATGCAATATACAGAAATCACTCACAATTTCCTGGTTGCTAAAATTAAAATACTTTGCCTAATTTCAGTTTGTGACAAAACAAGCAAATGTAGAGAATCATTGTACCATCTTAATTGTGAAATATCTTTCCAATAACCAAAAATATAGTATTTTCAGCTGTTTGAAGCTGGTGTACAAAAACAAAAGTTAAGAACATTAAAGCATAGAAATAGGGCACATTGAATGATCTGTTCTATGAGAATGACAGCTCTAACTAACATTTCTATGTAAATTTGCTCAGGTCACCGAAAAAGTTATACATTGCAGCTTTAAGTGGCATAAGACACATTTAACAAAGTGAAAGTGAATAACTTGTGCCTTCCAGCAAATCGGTTTTCATTTGATGGAAGAACATTTGTGAATGTTTAAGGGTTGTATAAAGAGTCCAATCAGAACGCAAGCTTAAATGATTTCTTCATATCCCTCAATAAGACATACATAGACTAAACAGACTAGTAATGGAGATATTTGATCGGTATGGTTTTGTTAAATGGCAGTGCTAAATTACTTTTTCCCCCACTCAAATTAGGCACCAAGATCTCATTTGTTAAGCCCGTTTGAAAATATTGGACAAGTAAGGCACTTGCAGTCCTAACCAGCTCAAACAGGTATAAACTGTATTAACTGTTAACTAATACCGAACTAATGAAGAAAATACCCCCCAGGGTTTTCAACAAAACAGACGACTGCCGTCTGTTTACAGGTACAAGTGTCTCACATAGAGGACAGGGGCTTCAGTCCTGTAGGAGAAAGTTGTACTTCCCAAAGTCAAACTCGTCTGGCATGATGAGCATGTCTTCACGGGCCTTGGCCAGCTTCCGCCGCAGGAATTCCCGCCTCTCCTGCCATTCCACCAGCTCCTCAGCACTGTGGGCGTAGTCACAGCTCACCCCCTCGAGACAGCCACTCTCCAGCCTGTCAATCACATTGATATATATTATGCATATGTCAATCACTGTGCACCGATAAAATTTGATAGGAACAAATAGGACAAGGGTTTGGTAAGTGAACCCTGTCATATCCCAGGTGTTTCTGTGTGCATATACAGAGCATCTCTTGATGGGTAATGAGAAAGGAACTACAGTATTGAGACCCAGTACTGTGACTCTGGGCGAGTGTTACCTGGGACAAAGGGCGAGGCGGAGTCCGGGGAAGCGGTATGTCCAGGTGAGGCTCTCGTCCTCTCCCTCGCAGCTGAATACACGGTCCTTGTGTTTCTCTGAGGAGATGTGCTGCTGCCATTGGCGCTCACTGTTACTATGCCTCCCACACAGACGACAGTGGAAGCCGCTCTAGAATACACGCACACAGTAGAACTGTCTTCATAGTGTGTATGAATGCGTAACGTACTGACAGACATACGCATACATTGCATGAAGATGCACGCACACTATCAAAATGTAGTCCTTCTTGATAATGGTAGATAGCTTTTACGAATGAGAAAGGTGAACATCCACTCAAACAGGTTTTGTGAGTAAGTGCATTCACTCACCATTGGCTCGGCATAGTCGGTTGGCATGACAATTTGCTTCTCCTCTATGTGTTGGGTGATCAGGGTGTCATCCGCCGGACGGTTTTGATTTGTAAGCCACATGTCGTACATCTGCTGCATATCCTTCACTTCAGGAACAGGTTCAAAGAAGAACGTAAGTAACAATACTAATCCATATACATTGATGTACACTGACTTGGTGAGCGAGTGCATCGGAGATGTTGTACCCACTGTGACTATTAAAAGTTTTCCTTAATAGAAACCGTGGACTGATGGCAGCATTAGCACAAAACTGAAAGCGCGAACCACCACTTTTAATCATGGCAAGGCGACTGGAAACATGACCAAATACAAAACAGTGCAGCTATTCCCTCCGCAAGACAATCAAACAAGCAACGCGTCAGTATAGAGGCAAAGTAGAGTCACAATTAACGGCTCAGACACGAGACATATGTGGCAGGGTCTACAGTCAATCACGGATTACAAAAAGAAAACCAGCCCCGTCGCTAACATTGGCGTCTTGCTCCCAGACAGATTATTAAACCACTTCTTTGCTCGCTTTGAGGACAATAAAGTGCCACTGACACGGCCCGCTACCAAAGCCTGTGGGCTCTGCTTTTCCGTGGCCAACGTGAGTAAGACATTTTAAACGTGTTAACCCTCGCAAGGCTGCCGGCCCAGGCGGCATCCCACAGAGCATGCACAGACCAGGATGCTGGTGTGTTTACGGACATATTCAATCAATCCCTATCCCAGTCTGCTGTACCCACATGCTTCAAGATGGCCACCATTGTTCCCAAGAAAGCGAAGGTAACTGAACTAAATTACTATCGCCCCATTGCACTCACTTCTGTCATCACCCTACCTGATACCCTAGACCCACTCCAATTTGCTTACCACCCCAATAGGTCCACTGACGATGCAATCACCATCACACTGCCCTATCCCATCTGGACAAGAGGAATACCAATGTAATAATGCTGTTCACTGACTACAGCTCAGCATTTAACACCATAGTACCCTTCAAACTCGCCATTAAGCATGAGATCCTGGGTCTCGACCCCGCCCTGTTCAACTGGGTCCTGGACTTTGACGGGCCGCCCCCAGGTCGTGAAGGTAGAAAACAACATCTCCACCCCGCTGATCATCAAAACTGTGCCCCCACAAGGGTGCGCTCTCAGCCCTCCCCTGTTCACCCATGACGGCGTGGCCATGCACGCTTCCAACTCAATCATCAAGTTTGCAGGCGACACTACAGTGGTCGGCTTGATTACCAACAACGACGAGACGGCCTACAGGGAGGAGGTGAGGGCCCTCGGAGTGTGGTGTCAGGAAAATAACCTCTCACTCAACGTCAACAAAACAAAGGAGATGATTGTGGACTACAGGAAACAGCAGAGGGAGCACCCCCCCATCCACATCGATGGGACAGTAGTGGAGAAGGTGGAAAGTCAAGTTCCTCGACGTACACATCAAGGACAAACTGAAATGGTCCACCCACATATAGCGTAGGGACGAAAGCGCAACAGAGCCTCTTCAACCTCAGGAGGCTGAAGAAATTTGTTGTTACCTAAAACACTCAAACTTTTACAGATGCACAATCAAGAGCATCCTGTCGGGCTGTATCACCACCTGGTACAGAAACTGCTCCGCCCACAACCGCAAGGCTCTCCAGAGTGTAGTGAAGTCTGCACAATGAATCACCAGGGGGAAACTACCTGCCCTCCAGGACACCTACAGCACCCGATGTCACAGGAAGGCCAAAAAGATCAAGGACAACAACCACCCAAGCCACTGCCTGTTCACCCCGCTATCATCCAGAAGGCAAGGTCAGTACAGGTGCATCAAAGCTGGGACCAAGAGACTGAAAAACAGCTTCCATCTCAAGGCCATCAGACTGTTAAACAGACATTACAAACAGAGGCTGCTGCCAACATACAGACTCAAATCTCTGGCCACTTTAATAAATGTACTTAATAAAAAGGTATCACGATCACTAGTCACTTTAATGTTTATATCCTACATTACTCATCTCATATGTATATACTGTACTCTATACCATCTACTGCATCTTGCCTATGCCGCACAGCCATCGCTCATCCATATATTTATATGTACACATTTTTATTCATCCCTTTACATTTATGTGTAAGGTAGTTGTTGTGAATTTGTTAGATTACGTGTTAGATATTACTGCATTGTCGGAACTTGAAGCACAAGCATTTCACTACACTCGCATTAACATCTGCTAACCATGTGTATGTGACTAATACAATTTGATTTAATGTGTACTGGTGGGGATAATAGGCATCTGAACCAATCCCTCTCATAGATCAACATAAACAAAGGAAATAATGTGGAACAAAAGGTTTAATGGATAACGAAAATATAGTGTAAACTTACAGCCATTGTTCTTCATATAAGTCCATACTTGCTTCTCCTCTTCACTGTGGGCAAAGGCACAGTTCCCAATGTAGTGGCACTTCTTCTGCTTCACCACATTGGCACATATCTGAGGGGGACACGTTATGCCGTTACACAGACTGCGAGGATGTTTGTGGAAACAAGTTTGCACAGTGTCAATGATTAAGTATTAAATTCAACTTACCAATATATACCGTTACCCATGATCACACAAACATAATAGTTCATTATAAGTTAAATAGACACAATGATAATATGCTTGGTTGAGTCTATCAAAAATAATTTCAAGCAGATCGTGCATGAGAAGTAGCAGGGGGCAGCACACACGTCATACTGCTGGGGGTAGGTCTTGGCAAAAGGCAACGTCCGCACCATCACCCATTTCTTTCCCTCGAAGAACTTCACCAACAGCACCCGACGCTCCTTCGTCCAACTACAGGGAGAGAGATGTAAGAGTTATGGTGGACTTTCCAGAAAGATACTATCCTAAATTACATAGGGCTTTGCTGTAAACGCTCCATACACCTTGGTTTGTGTCCCCGAGATGAACAGTCTCTATTGTTATTCAAAAAAAAAAAAACAGATATCTCAGACGACACATCTAACATACATTGGCCATTTGATAGACAATAGTGAATAACAGTGGTCAGTCATATAGAATTGTTGCATAATACAGTGAAGCACTGGCCTCCATCTGGCTAGGGATGCTAGGTAGGGTGCAGCCTCACCTGTGCCTGGCCTTGGCTGCACAGTACTTAAGCGCTTTGTCCGGCTCGCTGACCAGCCCGTCCCTCCAGCACTGACCACAAACAAACTTCTTCTTCAGGTTCAAGCTATAGCCTCCTCCACCACTTGAGGATGAAGATGGTGGTGGCATGTACACCGGCTATAGTCAATGAGTCAAACATAGAGAGGACAAAAACATAGGCAAAAGGTAGAGAGAATCAGACAAACGACACAAGAGCCGTTGCCTCACCATATTATGAGACTCTTTTCTCTGTATATATCAATGATGTTGCTCTTGCTGCGGGCGATTCCCTGATCCACCTCTACGCAGACGACACCATTCTATATACTTTCGGCCCGTCATTGGACACTGTGCTATCTAACCTCCAAACAAGCTTCAATGCCATACAACACTCCTTCCGTGGCCTCCAACTGCTCTTAAACGCTAGTAAAACCAAATGCATGCTTTTCAACCGATCGCTGCCTGCACCCGCATGCCCGACTAGCATCGCCACACTGGATGGTTCCGACCTTGAATATGTGGACACCTATAAGTACCTAGGTGTCTGGCTAGACTGCAAACTCTCCTTCCAGACTCATATCAAACATCTCCAATCGAAAATCAAATCAAGAGTTGGCTTTCTATTCCGCAACAAAGCCTCCTTCACTCACGCTGCCAAGCTTACCCTAGTAAAACTGACTATCCTACCGATCCTCGACTTCGGCGATGTCATCTACAAAATCGCTTCCAACACTCTACTCAGCAAACTGGATGCAGTTTATCACAGTGCCATCCGTTTTGTTACTAAAGCACCTTATACCACCCACCACTGCGACTTGTATGCTCTTGTCGGCTGGCCCTCGCTACATATTCGTCGCCAGACCCACTGGCTCCAGGTCATCTACAAGTCCATGCTAGGTAAAGCTCCGCCTTATCTCAGTTCACTGGTCACGATGGCAACACCCATCCGTAGCACGCGCTCCAGCAGGTGTATCTCACTGATCATCCCTAACGCCAACACCTCATTCGGCCGCCTTTCGTTCCAGTACTCTGCTGCCTGTGACTGGAACGAATTGCAAAAATCGCTGAAGTTGGAGACTTTTATCTCCCTCACCAACTTCAAACATCAGCTATCTGAGCAGCTAACCGATCGCTGCAGCTGTACATAATCTATTGGTAAATAGCCCACCCATTTTTACCTACCTCATCCCCACAGTTTTTATTTATTTACTTTTCTGCTCTTTTGCACACCAATATCTCTACCTGTACATGATCATCTGATAATTTATCACTCCAGTGTTAATCTGCAATATTGTAATTATTCGCCTACCTCCTCATGCCTTTTGCACACATTGTATATAGACTCTTTTTATATACACTTTTTTTCTACTGTGTTATTGACTTGTTAATTGTTTACTCCATGTGTAACTCTGTGTTGTCTGTTCACACTGCTATGCTTTATCTTGGCCAGGTCGCAGTTGCAAATGAGAACTTGTTCTCAACTAGCCTACCTGGTTAAATAAAGGTGAAATAAAAAAAATAAAAAAATAAAAATGTAGAATAGCAGGGATATTATACCTTGGGTTTGTGCGTGTTCTGCTCCTGTTTTTTATGCCAGTGTCGCTTGGATTCCTGAACAATTTCTTCATGAGTGATGCCTATAGTACAGGAACATACACAGAAAAGTGATGCCTAGTCGAGCCTAGGCATCACTTTTTACAGACAGTATTTATGAACAGTGTTTATCAACTGTGACAAAATTGAATGGCAGTGTCTACTGACACCTACTGGACATTGTTGAAATTTTCCTGACTTTTAGTTTAGAAATGAACATTTACAAATAAAGATATTTTACATTAAAAACATTTTAAAATGTTTTCACATTTATTAGACAGGAATAAGTATGTCTCTGTGTGTCTGAGACCAAGTACAATGTTCATGAGTGTGTGTGCATCAATCTGACTGTACCAGAGTCTTGCTGCAGCCTCCAGCACTTGAGCTCTATGACAGAGTGGGCAAAGGAGCAGCTGTCCTCTCGCTGGCAGCCATAGCGCTGGGCATGGCGGCACACGTCCAACTGGCACTGGGTATACAGTGGGCGGATCTTAGTGTAGTGCACGCTGCTGGACCTCACCGCATGCACCAGGCACCTGCAGGGCAGGGGGGGGGTGAGGGTTTGTGTGTGTGTGTGTGTGTGTGTGTGTGTGTGTACCAAACACGACTCACTTGTTTTTGTCAAATGGGTGTCGGGCGCAGGGGTTGGAGCAGGTGGACGGCACCTCCTTACTGTGCTTACTGATGATCCTGGGCTTACTGTCATAGCACTCCTGAGGAGAGAGAAAGGGGGGAAGAGAACGAGGGGGAAAGTTGAGGTAAACAGAGACAAGAAGTAGGGGGGAGCATGAGTAAGGTTGTTTTAGAGGTCTGCGCAGGACAGATTTTTTCCATCCCATTTTTATTGCACCTCATCTCACGTTGGTTGAGCGCCTCCACTTCTTTCCATTATCAATATGTATTTATACACATTGTGGTAAGCTACAGTCTAATCACATTTAAGTTAACGGCCACGTGATTCTCCGCCCATGTAGGCAGCCTACTCTATTTCAATGAGACCACACATACTCGGCACACTTGAACTCTCACTCCCAACTAGGAGAGGAAAGGTAGGCTACTGAAGTTGAAGCAGAGCGTGAATAATGCAAAACATGTGCTTTTAAGCATACAAAGCAGAAAGACAACCGTTTCCAAATAATCTGCAGGACAAGAAAAAATATTTTCATCCCAAAGTAGTCTGTCTGACTGCACGCTCCCTGTCGGGACTCGCAGCCCTCTACCATGTTTCACTGGTCAAGCTTGGACATATGGAGGCGGGTCTGTGTAAGGGCACAAGTGTGTGTGTGTGTGTGTCCTACCTCACAGAGGTACATGAACATGCCGTTGTGGAGCTGCAGTAGGCATTTGACGCTGAGTGTGGGCCTGTCATTGTTGGGGCTCTGTGAGTCAAACAGCAGCTCTCTGTTCAGGGCTCCCTTCCTCTCCAGGGTCCACACATCTACTTCCTCCTGGCAGTAGGCAAACGTACAGCCCGCCCTGTACTTACACTTTTGAGTCTCCAGCACCTCTGCACAGAGGGAAGGAACTTAGATTACTACATATACAAACAGACCAACGCTAACCTTTTCCCACAGATTAAAACTGGGTTATTCATCCTATGACACACACACACATTTTCTTCATCTAAACAGAGCCTCTTTCCCACACCAGTGACTGTTATTTTCCGTACCCTTGCAGAGCACAAACGGCCCAGTAAAATTGTGCGTGGGGCGGGGTCGCACCCTGTTCCAGACAGGGTGCCCTGCAGCCCTGATCCTACACAGAAGAATGTCCCGCTTACAACGGTGGGCCAATTCTGCCTGGTGCTGGTAGTCCAGGACCCCTGGACCTGAGAGACAGAAAAAGGGAGGGAGGAGAGAGTGATATACGGGTAAAGGGGTAAATAGGGGGAGAGAGACAGAGAGAGAAAGGGGAGTTAAGGGGGGACATAGAATGATAACAATAGAGAAGTTAACCTCAGTGCTATGATGGCCTCCAGAGTGACGCAGCGGTCTAAGGCACTGCATCGCAGTGCTAGAGGCTTCACTACAGACCTGGGTTCTATCCCAGGCTGTGTTGCAGGCGGCGCATAATTGGCCCAGCATTGTCTGGGTTAGGAGAGGGTTTGGCCAGCCAGGATGTCCTTGTCCCATTGCGCTCTTGCGACTAGTGGCGGGCCGGGCACAAGCACGCTGACTTCGGTCGCCAGCTGTACAGAGTTTCCTCCGACACATTGGTGCGGCTGGATTCCTGGTTAAGCGAACAGTGTGTCAAAAAGCAGCGTGGCTGGGCGGGGTCGTGTTTGGGAGGACGCGTTTGGGAGGACGCATGGCTCTCGACCTTCACCTCTCGAGTCCGTACGGGAGTTGCAGCGATGGGACAAGACTAACTACCAATTGGGGAGAAAAAGTAGACTACAAAAAAACAAAAAGTAGTAAAGTAGTAAGTAGTAAATTGGGGGAAGGACACTGTCTGAGAGCAAGTTATTCATGACCACTACTGTACCTATCCAGCTGTAGCACGTGGCACAGGCCTGCATGAAGTCATGGGTGGCTGCTAGGGGGTTCTTGATAAGCTGAGAGAGCTTGGAGGAGACCTGGCCATTCTTTACCACCTACATCGCCATGGTAATAGAAATTCATTTAAGTTAATATGTCAAGGCAAAACTAGCATGACACTGTAAAAGGTGAACTCCATCTATAATGTTGTATGTGACCTAAATGTTGCATAATAAATGTTTTAATTTAAATGTACACAAGGTACGGGAGGGAGTCCAGCAAATTCTGCTGACAGAAATAAATGGCTTACTGTGTGGTTGGACTTCTTGGGCGAACATGTTGCAGAGAGAACATTGTGGGAGATTCTTGCACCTTAAGATAGCGTGAGAACAAAAAACAATCAATTATAACATCTACATTAGATTCACAACTTTCTTGGTGTTAAAAATTTAAAGAAAAATGAACCATGTATACATTGCTATAAGCGAACAAGACATTACTGCCCTCAATCGACTCACCAGGCAGGTTGAACTTAGAGAGGGAGTCCAGCCCCCCTCCCCCCACCACCACTGGTTTGGCTGCTATTGCACCCCCAAGTGGGTAAAAACTGTCCAGGGCATCTAAGGCATCAAGTGAATAGAGTGCTGTTGTGGGAGCCGGGGCATCCCCACCACCAAGGTCTGAAAGGGTGTCCAGGTTGTTTAAAGTATCTAGAGAGTCGAGTGCATCAAGGCCATCTAAAGAGTTCAGCACACCTAGGGCATCCTCCCCACCCATGCCTGGGAAGGTGTCCAGAGAGTTGAGCTGGCTGATGGCTGAGTTGAAGAAGGCTGGGGGGAGCCGGGGCGAGGGTGCGGGCAGGCCTGAGGGAAACGGGAGCTGGATGGGGACACAAGCTGAGCTGGGGAGGATGATGGGAAAGGCACGTTGAGGGGGAATCTGAATGAGAACGAGAGGGAGAGAATGAGAAGTTGCATTGACAGATTCAGGGAAGCTAGATCTGAATATTACGTCAACCAGTAGACAAACTCACACAGTCCAGCAGGCTGTCTAGATCATCTCCCATCAGCTCACTGTCACCCAGGTGCTCTGACTCAGGCACAGAGAAGGGCAACCCCCGAGGGCCTTGGACAGGGCTACCCAGAAGGTTGGAGTAGACCAGAGGACCAGAGGGAGAGGATTCATCACTAACTGGGATAGCGGCAGATAGAGGCTTGCAGGAGAAAACAACTGAAAGACAGGGTGAGGGAACAGGTGAGTTTAATTTTCTAGAAGAAATCTTCTTTGATAGTCCTTACATTACAATGTGATAGGTAATTCAACATTTCTGGTCAGGAGAATTACTACCTGATGAAATGTCACTTAAGGAATCCAGACCACTGCCATACATCTTGAGGCGAAAAGAGAAAGACAACAGCTGTTTAAGTGACAATAAATCAACAGGTAAACCAAAGTACATTCCAAATCTCAACCAGTTTAAGTGGCAAGTTTTTGGGCAGCCCGACTAAATTCACTTAGATCTATAACCACATTTCTATCATTCTACTTGAAAGCAAGTCTAAAAAGCGATAGATATTTTCTATGTGCTCTATTTATATGCTTCCAATTCTTATGTTTTGTTTTTGCGTCTTTTACTTTCGGTTTTGTACACCAGCCTCAAACAGCTGAAAAATATATTTTTGGTTATGGAAAATATATTTCAGAGCGGTTTAGATGGTACAATGATTCTCTAAACAATACTAGCTTATAATTACACAAACTGTTATTTTTAGCAACCAGGAAATGGCAGAGCGATTTCTGCATAGTGCAACCTTAAAAGTGTAATGGTGAAAGTTGTTGTACTTGCCTCTCCTGCGAAAGGAACCGTGTTCCCATTACTTTGCTCAGATGTGGCCGACTCCTGCAAAGGAAACAAATACTAACTCCATAAAGAGGCAACCTAAAGAAAATGTCAAATTTAATGACTTCAATTGTTATGAATCCAAATTGAGATTTAATCCAGGGCATATTTGGTCAGAGAATGGCAGAATGAGAACAATTGAATCCAAGCCACTTATCATGGAAGGTAAGTTGCCATGCTGTTTAAATCAAGACCTTCTGCTTTGGAAACAGATTCTCACCTGTGTGCTAACATAGGCCTTGCGTATCTTCAGGCCCAGTTTATTAGCTAGCTCCTGTGCCAACTCATACACGTGTTTGTCCTATAAAGAGTACAATAGTTAAAAAAAAATATTATTGACATTTAAATAAGCTTTTTATTAAATTAATTTCACAAAAACTTATTCTGAGCTACATGATACTTCAAAAGTACGGTGTGAGGTCTCCCCCCTCGTCACATCTTCTCACATTCTTTTGAAAAACATCAAAAGGTATTTGAAGGAGAGAAGGAAATGTGGAAACAAATCCACTTGTATGAAATTAAAATATCCTTCTCCACTAGCAGATCATGAGGAATCCCAAATGACATATGTCAAGTGGTAAAAAGAAAGGTTGCTAGTTGTGCTAGACTTTTTATAGATAAAAACAATATGCTACTTAACCTTTTAAAGGTGTGCATGCTTTTCTAGTCCAAGAAAACAGCCTCTGATGTGAAGGGGTAATTCATAATGTTACTCACGTTAGGCGTAGTGAGCAGGCAGCCCGTGCTGCAGTTGTAGGCCTCTCTGAAGCGGCCCAGCTCCCGCAGGCATAGAGCCTTCCTGTAGAGTACCCTGCAACTGTCTTTGCACAGCGCTAGCGCACTGTCACAGTCCTGCACACCCTGCTCATACTCCCCCTGAGAGAGATGGAGAGAAAGAGATGACAGGTAACGTGTGGGTTCTGCCACAGAGTGAAAGACTAAGGCCATACAGTGGTTAATACAGGCTAATGAGAATGGGGTAATGATAGATGATACAGGCTCTGTAACTTCAAGGGGATGTTGAGGAAGTGTGGCATGATGGCAAAAGTTCAATGAGGCTGAAATATGTTGCACATGATGCAATGAAACAATGTGATGCAACAACACAAAATACTGAAAGTGCCATGGTTATTGTTGGTTCAATATTTGCCCACTACAGCACATTTGCTTACAACACAATTGCTATTAAATATTCAATTTAAGAGATGACTTCATACCTTTTGTATACAGAACCTCATTCAATCATCCATATTGTGGATCAAAGATGCATAATCCTGGTGACACACCACTCTGACTCACCATGCTGTGGTAGGCTGCTGCCCTGTTGAAATACAGACTCTCCAGCAGGGCTGAGGGAATTTCTAGAGACTCAGCCTGGGCATAGTGGGCCACGTTAACACCCTCACTGAAGTCCTTTATGGCCTGCTGCCACTCACCCTCCCTGAACATTGCATTCCCCTCATCTAGCAGGTCACACACCAACTGGGTCAGAAACCCCTGGAGGGACATTCAGGGAAGAGGAGAGGAATATGGCATGGGAGTGAGATAAAGACAGTACACAGGAAAATCCATAAAGGACATGGATGTGTCTAATCAGTATTATGGCTGTTTTTGGTACTTTTTTTCCCATGGACCAAATGTGAAAAGGAGAAATTGCTGCAAAGGGCAAGCTGCATGACTGTGAGCACACAACATGTTCTTTGGAACAGTATAGGGGGTGTAGACATGCCTAGACTAAGGTCAAGAGAGAAGACAGTCATCGCATTCATTAATCCTTACCTTATAGCCTTCAGGCTTTGGATAAGGCAAAGAAGACCTAAGACACAGAGGAAAAGATAACCTATCAATACAAGTGAACTAGTGCCGTATGGTCGTTTGTGGGTATAGGATGAATAACAAGTAAGAGAGCAACTGGCTACAATTTAGTTGAAAACTTGTGGGAATTGCAGGGGAAATGCTTATTTCTCACTGTATGAATCCCAGGGCGTTCTGAATGCCCTCCTGGCGCTTTTCACGGTCCATGTCCATCTCTGCACACTGTAAAAAGAGAAAGGCCCATAAACATAATTTTGACGACTACTATCTACTAACTAGCCAGTATAAATAAACTAGGTTCAAGAGCTCGTGCGAAGTATACAGCAACGAGAAAACAATACTTGGCCAGTTTAGCCAAAAATTTGTTTTGTTTAGCTAACGTTAGCTAGATAAATAATTAACCATGCCTCAAGTTTTCATGCTAGCTCGCTAACGTTAGCTGGGCACGATTCGAGGAAGTTACAACCCACCTGGTGATAAAACACATAAATCGACGTTTGCTGCTATGGACAGAGGAAAATCTCAGCACAAAGAATTTAGAGCTGTACAGCTACCAGCCATCCAGTGCAAGGGTATTTTTGCATGGACAGTTTACATGTGAGTTTCACTTCCAATTCCTCAGCTGAACAGTGAATTCCCTCCCTCCCTCGTTTATTTTTGAGTTGCTTGGCTGCCACAAGGTCCTAGTGAGATTATTTCAAGGGTAGGGTGAGGTGTGCTGTGAATAACAGGTTTCATGTTTAGACATGTCATAAGGAAGTAATCAATTATACGCGAAATTAAAACATTTGCATTTGTATTTTATTTGAGAAATTAATCTAGCTAGGAGAGCTTTCACTTTAAAAAAAAAATATTCTCTTTGTAGTTCAGGCGCAAAGGCCAGCAGATGGGGATATTGAGTAGTTTCATCTCATCTTACCCCTCTTGAAGCAAGGCATATTTATTAAGTCAACACCAACAAAGATCTTATCACATTTTATTGGTCACATATACATGGTTAGCAGATGTTAATGCAAGTGTAGGGAAATGCTTGTGCTTCTAGTTCTGACAGTGCAGTAATATCTAACAAGTAATCTTTCAAATTCACAACGACTACCTTATACACACAAATGTAAAGGGATGAATAATAATATGTACATATAAATATGTGGATGACCGATGGACCTTGTGGGATAGGCAAGATGCAGTAGATGGTATAGAATACAGTATATACATATGAGATGAGTAATGTAGGATATGTAGACATTATTAAAGTGCCGTTATTTAATTTATTAAATCCATTTATTAAAGTGTCCAGAGATTTGAGTTTGTATGTTGGCAGCAGCCACTGTTAGTGATGGCTGTTTAACAGTCTGATGGCCTTGAGATAGAAGCTGTTTTTCGGTCTCTTGGTCCCAGCTTTGATGCACCTGTACTGACCTCGCCTTCTGGATGATAGCAGGGTGAACAGGCAGTGGCTCGGGTGGATGTTGTCCTTGATGATCTTGTTGGCCTTCCTGTGACATCGGGTGCT
Organism: Oncorhynchus keta; assembly: GCF_023373465.1. Taxonomy (NCBI): domain Eukaryota; kingdom Metazoa; phylum Chordata; class Actinopteri; order Salmoniformes; family Salmonidae; genus Oncorhynchus; species Oncorhynchus keta. Next base: position 16,912,662 of record NC_068425.1, on the reverse strand, counting down.
GTAGGTGTCCTGGAGGGCAGGTAGTTTGCCCCCGGTGAGGCGTTGTGCAGACCGCACTACACTCTGGAGAGCCTTGCGGTTGTGGGTGGAGCAGTTGCCGTACCAGGTGGTGATACAGCCCGACAGGATGCTCTTGATTGTGCATCTGTAAAAGTTTGTGAGTGTTTTAGGTGACAAGCCAAATTTCTTCAGCCTCCTGAGGTTGAAGAGGCGCTGTTGCGCCTTCTTCGCCACGCTTTCTGTGTGGGTGGACCATTTCAGTTTGTCCGTGATGTGTACGCCGAGGGACTTAACTTTCCACCTTCTCCACTACTTGATGGGGGGTGCTCCCTCTGCTGTTTCCTGAAGTCCACGATCATCTCCTTTGTTTTGTTTACGTTGAGTGAGAGGTTATTTTCCTGACACCACACTCCGAGGGCCCTCACCTCCTCCCTCCCTGTAGGCCATCTCGTCATTGTTGGTAATCAAGCATACCACTGTTGTGTCGTCTGCAAACTTGATGATTGAGTTGGAAGCGTGAATGGCCACACAGTCATGGGTGAACAGGGAGTACAGGAGAGGGCTGAGAACGCACCCTTGTGGGGTCCCAGTTTTGAGGATCAGCGGGGTGGAGATGTTGTTTCCTACCTTCACCTCCTGGGGGCGGCCCGTCAGAAAGTCCAGGATACAGTTGCACAGGGTGGGGTCGAGACCCAGGATCTCAAGCTTAATGACCATTTTGGAGGGTACTGATGTTAAATGCTGAGCTGTAGTCAATGAACAGCATTCTTACATAGGTATTCCTCTTGTCCAGATGGGATAGGGCAGTGTGATGACGATTGCATCGTCAGTGGACCTGTTAGGGCGGTAAGCAAATTGGAGTGGGTCTAGGGTATCAGGTAGGGTGGAGATGAAATAATCCTTGACTAGTCTCTCAAAACACTTTATGATGACAGAAGTGAGTACAACGGGGCGATAGTCATTTAGTTCAGTTACTTTAGCTTCCTTGGGAACATGATCAATGGTGGCCATCTTGAAGCATGTGGGTACAGCAGACTGGGATAGGGATTGATTGAATATGTCCGTAAACACACCAGCCAGCTGGTCTGCGCATGCTCTGAGGACGCGGCTAGGAAACTTTATGCACTTGGCAGATGATTCTGCATCTTTGATGCATTCTTCACATATGATTTGGCTCAGTATTTGCACATGTACACAGCTTTTCCTTCTACATTAGCTGCAGTGAAATATCTCCACACATCAGAGAGTGCCCTTGGCATTTTCCTGTAAAAATCTGAAAAGGAGTAAAAAAATCCCCAAATACAATTCCATGTCCAGATAGATAGTTATGCAGTTTAAACAACTCCTTTGTAAGAGAAATGCTTTAAAAACGTGTATGGAAACAGGTGAATTAACACTCCTCAGTTAGCAAAAACGAACTAGCAGAAATTGTTAACAAGTTAGAAATGATTTAAACACACTGCTGTATGTTGCCATTTACTAGTTAACAAAAAATAATGTATGTCATATAAAATATATTCACCCCACCTAGTATTGTAATCATTTAAAAAATATATGTAATATTTCACCTTTATTTTGAGAACAAGTTCTCATTTACAACTGCGACCTGGCCAAGATAAAGCAAAGCAGTGCGACAAAAAACAACAAAGTTGCACATAAACAAACGTACAGTCAATAACACAATAAAAAATCAATGTACAGTGTGTGCAAATTTAGAAGAGTAGGGAGGTAATGCAATAAATATGCCATATAATTACAATTTAGCAATAACACTGGAGTGATTAACACTGCAATAACACTGGAGTAGATGTGCAGATTATGATGTGGAACTAGAGATACTGGGGTGCAAAAGAGGATAAATAACAATATGGGGATGAGGTAGTTGGGTGTGCTCTATTTAGATTGGCAGATACAGTGATCGGTAAACTGCTCTGACAGCTGATGCTTAAAGTTAGAGAGGGAGATATAAGCCTCCAGCATCAGTGATTTTTATAATTCGTTCCAGTCATTGGGAGTAAAGAATTCGAAGCAAAGATGGCCAAAGGAAGTGATGGCTTTGAGGATGACCATCGAAATATACCTGTTGGAGTATGTGCTATGGGTGGGTGTTGCTATGGTGACCAGTGAGCAGGGGGGAGGTGGAGCTTTACCTAGCAAAGTCTTATAGATGACCTGGAGCCAGTGGGTTACATGACGAATATGTAGTGAGGGCCAGCCAACGAGAGCATACAGGTCAATAGTATATGGGGCTTTGGTGACACATACACATTCAATGTGATGGCTGTGATTGCACACCATCAGCAAGTGCTCTGTAGTCTGGCTCATAGTTTGACACAGCAAGTCTAACACTGTCTGTGAGATGTCTATTAGTTAGACAAGACCTGTTCTTTGACTTAATTCCTTTCATCTGTGAAAAGGCCATCTCACAGAGATATGTTGATCCAAAGTAGGCCTTCACCTTAAGTGAGCAGGATGAAAGAAGGGGAGACTTTTCACTGTTACAAGATCCCAAAAGTTACTGTCTCTTGATCTTGCTTTCAACTCAATTATCTCCATGTCAACTCCAATTGGTAAAGCAAATACTAGTTGGAATTTGGTGGACACCTCCTCGATCTCAATGGGGGGGAGAGGGTTTGAGATAAATTCAACAGGTTTGGGAAGTGCACCAGCCTTCTATTCCTCAGCTGAGAGACCCACATACCCACCTTGGCCTTAAAGGCATTGACAGCGCTGATCATGTGTGCCACGTCTTTGTCTTTCCCTGAAGCTCATAGTTAAGCTGGTTCAGTTTGGCTGTTATGTCCTTGAGGAAACAGTCTAGCAGCCATGCATCATCAGACAGTTCCTCATGCTCCTCATTTTGTGACTCCAGAAATGATTTGATCTCGGGCAGCAAGTCAACAAATCGCTGCAGTACTTTCCCAGGACTCAACCACCTTACGCAAGCGTGGAGAATCAAGTCACTGTATGCGGCATCAAGCTCATCTAATAAAGATTTAAACCAGCGGTGCTGAAGTCCTTTTGCGCAAATCGAATTAACAATCATAACGACAAGTGTCATGACATGAGACAAGTCCACTACTTTACTAGCTAGTCCTTGCTGATGGATTACACTGTGATAGTTCAAAAACTCTGGGAAATCGGGGCAACGGCACAGTGCAACGAAGCCCAAATGCACCCCACGCATTGCCGGTGCCCTGTCTGTAGTGATCGCTACCAGCTTATGAATGGGAATGCTGTTATCATGCACATAACATTTAAACTCGTTGTAAATTTCCTCACCTCTTGTTCTCCCTTTTAATGGTTAAAGGGTGAGAAAAGACTCCTTAGTAGTTGAATCCTTAAAAGCCATGAGAACAAACATCATCAGCTGTGCAGTGGCTGTCATATCCTGGGATTCATCAAATTGCAGCGAAAAGCACACACAAAGTGAAAAATCCTTGAGCAATTGTTGGGGGGTAGCCTAGTGGTTAGAGCGTTGGACTAGTAACCGAAAGGTTGCAAGTTCAAATCCCAGAGCTGACAAGGTACAAATCTATCGTTCTCCCCCTGAACAGGCAGTTAACGCACTGTTCCTAGGCCGTCATTGAAAATAAGAATTTGTTCTTAACTGACTTGCCTAGTAAAATAAAGGTAAAATAATTTTAAAAATTCACGTCCTCTTTCTTGTTACAGTGGCTGGGCCAAGTGGCACACTTCTGATAGCATTTTTTATGTCCTCTTTGTTTTTGAATCCTTTGAATAACGTCTGGGTGACAACGGCCATTGCCTCCTTGTATAGCTCTCAATCAGTGAATGATTTCTTATGTTTAGCCAAGGGATGGCTGACATGGAAGGATGCCTCTGTTGCAGCCTTACTATTAGCTGTCGGTTTGGTAAAAAGTGACTGCTGTGTTTTCAGTACAGACTTGAGCTCATCAACTTTCTTTGAACAAAGATGTCTCTTTTGCGGGTAGGTTTCTTTGAACTTAGGGTGGATGTTGTTGTGGTGCCGCTCCACATTACCCCTTTTTGCAAGCTCTACAGCCTGGTGAAAAGTCTGGTGTTACAACAAGTGCCTGAGCTAGTTAAGGCGGGAGTCAGGGTGTCACGCCCTGGTCATAGAGAGGCTTTTTATTCTCTATTTTGGTTAGGCCAGGGTGTGACTAGGGTGGGCGTTCTATGTTCTTTTTTTCTATGTTTTTGTATTTCTTTGTTTTTCGCCAGGTATGGTTCCCAATCAGGGACAGCTGTCTGTCGTTGTCTCTGATTGAGAACCATACTTAGGTAGCTCTTGCCCACATGGGTTTTGTGGGTAGTTATTTTCTGTTTAGTGTGTTTTGCACCTGACGGAGCTGTTTCAGTTGTTTCTTTTGTTCCATGTTGTATTTAGTGTTCAGTTTATTAAAATAATGATGAACACGTACCACGCTGCATCTTGGTCCTAGAAACTGTATATGTTTGGCCAGATATACCCCCTTTTTTCTCTGATTTTGAAAACTCTTCCGATCGATTTGGAATGCTTCCAAGATTGACTTGTCGACCACGATCAACGGGTTGGTGACGCCTGATTTAGAAAAACAATAGGTAAGCAAAAATGCTCACAGTCATCAAGCTAGGTAAGAGATCATTTTTAAATATGTTTAAGTTATTGACAGTTGGTTTAAGTTAAGACTGAACTAGATCAATGATAATTCAATAATCAATATTGTGTTGCAGCTTTAACCAATAGCCTGACTAATGAACAACTTTATTAAGACATCCTCTATCAAATTTCAGCCAGTCCGCCCAGCCAGCACGAGCCACCTGCACGCCCGACCCCCACCAGTCTTGTCAATAACTCAACTCTGTCCCAAACACAACTTCCTTCCCCTCTTTTTTATGTCTCAAGGGAAAGGTTTGGAAAACAAAAATGTAATTTGAAAAAATTGGGGGGGCCTGTTTTGCATGTTATTTTGCCATTAATACGTGTCACGTCAGTTTGCAAACATTTATAAAAAAAAAACATTATTTAGTTAAGCTGCATGCAAACATTATCTCTTTTTTTGCTTTCTTGAGTAAGGCAGCTCCAAAATGCAGGTATTTCAGCATAGCTCAGTGCTTTCTGTGGGGTTGGGGCAGCCAGCAGAATATACAGGATTGTAGGGGTTGGTAATGTTCTCTAGTTGCACCATGATTGGCTCAGTGTTCTGTCACTCATGGGGACACTATGTCACCGCAAAATCTACGGGAGAGCTCAAAAATTCAAGCCCCTTGGGTGCTACCATAGAGTTACAGAAGTACCCATCCAAGAAGGCTCAAGGTCATTGGCCACAGATAAAATGACGTCAAATGACGTTATATCTACTGTAGCTTTGATTGGACTGGTCATGTGTGATGGAACATTTTATGTTTTTGCTTCACTAATAACCAATTTCTGTCTTCATGCAAGTGACTGATTGAACGAATCCTCACTATCAGCATTTGCAATTTGGCAGTACGCCCAGAACCTTGTTTTGAGAACGAAATGATATCTCAGTTTCAAGGTCTCAGCTTGGAGAGAAGAAGCCTTGTGAGGTATTGGTCTGTCACATGCATGAACCAGTATTGGTCTGTCACATGCATGAACCAGTATTGGTCTGTCACATGCATGAACCAGTATTGGTCTGTCACATGCATGAACCAGTATTGGTCTGTCACATGCATGAACCAGTATTGGTCTGTCACATGCATGAACCAGTATTGGTCTGTCACATGCATGAACCAGTATTGGTCGGTCACATGCATGAACCAGTATTGGTCGGTCACATGCATGAACCAGTATTGATCGGTCACATGCATGAACCAAACCTTAATGATTAATGAATTATGAATAAGGAATAAGCTGAATCATGCAAATATAACTTGTCTGTGTAAGCAGTATATAAGAGAACTAACGGGACTGCCTTGGTGGAGCTCACTTCAGACTGGTACTTTATGCATCTAAGTTTGACTGTGATCTCTCCAGCTTCTGTTAATAAAGGATTATTCATTTAAGATTGACTTTGAGTGTCCCTGTGTAGAATTTCATCCTCATGAAATAAGTTGACAATCTACTGGCAAATCCTTTTCAATATTTGTCATATGAAGACAAATAATGAAGAGAAATTCTAGCTAAAATGTATCTGTGTTGGGACTGCTGTTGGGACTCTGCTGTTTGGACAACTTTTGTAGACCCTAAGTTTGTGGGCACTGTTTGTCACTGTTATAGTGTAATTAATGTATTGTTTAGTGTTGTGTTGTGCTGTGTAGTTGCTTTGCTGGCTTGCCTCTAAAAAGAAATGTTGAGTTTCCCACACCAAGATTTACATGCTAAAATTGCCACTGAAAATGAGTGACAAAACATTACAGATAATTTCAAGTTACCAGTCTTAAATCAAAGTCGAGTCCCGAGTCTTGAGGCTCCACGTCAAAGTCAGGTCTCAAGTTATTTTATTTTATTCCAAGTCGAGTCTCAAGTCATCAAATTTGTGGATTTTTTTAGGGGGCATTACAGCCACACAGGGGCTGCAATGCCTATGGCCGTCGATGCCGCCGGGAAATTCGAGGCATGATGCGGGCATTGCCCGGTGTCGAGGGAAGTGACCTCAGAGTGGGCTGCAGGATGCTGGAGTTACCTCTGCTGGGATCATCGCCACTATGGTCACTATAGTTGGTCTGGTCACCGCCACTGAGGTCACTATCGCTGGGATCTCCGCCGCTGGGGTCGCAAATCGTTGGTCTGGTCAATGTCGCTGAGGTCACCATCACTGAGTCACTGCCGCTGGGATCCCCATCGCTGGTGTCACTGTCGCTCGGCTGGTCACCGTCACTGGAGGGCTCACCATCCCTGGGTACAACATTGCCGGGGGCAGCACTGGCACTTCTCTTCTCCCCCTCTCCTCTGGCATTGCTGTTAGGACTGGGTAGCTGCTGCACCTCTCTCCTCTCTTACTGGTCCAAACTTTTATTGAAAATAAAATGAAAAACTAAAAATCCAGAAGAGGAAAAAATAATAACTTGAACAAAAATAGGCCTGGCTGTCCCTCTGCAGTGGCAGGGTCTTGTTTTCACAGTTCTAGCTGCCTTTTGGTTGCCATAGCAACAAGTCCAGGGCTTGCACACAGATATAAGGATTATAAAAATATTTGGCTTGCAGCACATGGAGAGGGAGGGGAGACCTGAATCCAGCAACTGAATTTAGCTAGCTAACAAGCTAGCTAGCAATGTCACGATCAGTGAGAACACCCCAAAATGTCAGAAAGTCCACAGAAAAGATTGGATGGCTCACAAAAAGAACACACATTTCAACAAAAAGAACTTCTGACACCGGTGTTGTGGTTTGAGATCTTTACTGATTGTGAGCTAATGTTAGCTAATGCTCAATCACCTCAGTACACTAGCTAACCTGGCTAGCACTGTGAATCTAACTAGCTAATCATTTACTATACAGGTAATGTGGAGGACATAGGTGGAAAGACCCTAACAAACCTTCTTTCCCTGATGTTTATTATACACAAACAACAAACGCATTTAAAGACTGACTAACTTTAGCACAGAACAATCTGGGTTTTATGCTGTAGCCATATGTCAAGTCAACTGCCCCAAAATGAAAGTTACACAGAACATGAATGTGGTGCTGACTGATGATTGGCCAACACTATTGCCAGTCACCCCACATGGTAGGTGGGACATAAAAGAGGTATATATCAATATTTGCCCATAAATGAGTTTTCACCAGAGGAGGCTGGTGGTATGAGCTATAGGAGGACAGGCTCATTGTAATGGCTGGAATGGATTTCATTAAAACGGTATCAAACACATCAAACATATGGAAACCACACGTTTGACTCTGTTCCATTTTTTCCATTCCACCCATTCCAATCAGCCTGTCCTCCTATAGCTCATCCTACCAGCCTCCACTGGTTTCCACCACCATTTCTCGCATTATTAATTTTACCGACACAAAAGGATCCCACCATGTCGAATGAACAAATGATTTGTTGGCATTTATAAAATTGTACCGAAACTTCCTATTTTCATTGTAGCTTTCGGGATTTTATTTTATATGTATGACATTACTCACATTAAAAACTGTGGATGGAAATGTGGTTTATGACTTGAATATCACCATCTGTCAGCCTTTGGGCTACTGGAGTTCTCCCAAGCACTGATAACTCAGAGAACTGATCAAATAAAGCTGTAAATATAGCTACACTGTTCAGTATCACAGGATTTTTTAAAAGTGTGTTTGCTTTTTGACATAAAATAAAGCTTCAGATGAGATTAGCCAAAGAGGCTATTTTGATTGTTGAGAGCGGTGGCAGCGAGTCGTGCGGACGAAATGGAGAGAAGGTTGGTGAAGCAACAGCTGTGCTGGAATTCAAACAATATGGATGACCGTTCTGATGGTATGGAGCGGGAGGAAGAGGGCCAGAATGGTCGGTAGTGGAAAGATATAGGAAGAAGAGGGCTCATGATACAGAAAGCAGTGGAGCATCTGGTAAAGAAAGCATAAAGGTAGGAAGCAAGAGTAACTTTGTGTTGGAGTGGGAAGTGGTGATGGTGTTTGAGAAGACCACAGGGCCTCATTTCCACCCTATCTGACTAAAAGAAGTCAAATTAGAGAAAGAAGTCAAATTACCTTGGTTAATTGGAAATGGTAGATTGTTCATATTTTGTGGTAGCCAGGCTCAGCAAGAGAAGATTCTGAAAATACTGTAGAAACACGTAAGAATAAAATTCAAAGCCATGTCCCAGGTGCTTATGCTAGGTTATGAGGTGTCATCACTGGGGTCCCAATACCTATGCCCATAGATTATATTAAAGAAAATGTGAAAGGAGTGATTGAGGACAAAAGGTTGATCAGAAGTGAAAGCTTTTCAGTGCTGCTGAGGTTTGATGAAGGTTTTTTTTCTGGAAGAGTACAGATAGGATTCCTTAGTTTAAATGTCAGAGTTATTTGTCCCATCCCCATTGCGGTGTTTCAAATGCCAAAGAATGGGACATGTAGCTGTACAATGTAAAGGAAGGAAAACATGTGCCAAGTGTGGAGGGGAACATGATTACAGTGAATGTGGGAGCAATGTGAAAGTTAAGTGTTATAATTGTGGGGGGGAACATAGCGCAGCATTTGGTGGATGTCAGGTGCAGAGAGAGGCTAGAGAGGCTCAGATATATAGAAGTAGTCATGATGTTTCATTTGCAGAATCTGTAAGACAGATTGGTGGAGCTACAGTGTGGAATGATGGAGCTTCCATGGCTGGACCTAATGTCGGGGGGGGGTGGGGGTTCTGCTGGTCCTGGCATGAATGTGCAGTGTCAAAGGACACTTTGATAATGAATAAAGTAGACTTCATAGCTTTTATTGGTAAGGTTAGCAATGCTACTCAGGTTGTGGAAAGCAGAAATACAAGGTTGAAGGTCATTGTGGAGACGGCAAAAGAGATATTGGGTGTAACAGGTGTTACTGTTGAAATGGTTGTTGGCATACTGAACAATCCTAAGGGTGGAGTGTTTCAGCATGATATGGTTTAACGGGGTAGGGGGTTGGGGAGTTTTTTGGGGGGAGAGGGTGGTAGAAGTTTAACGGGGTAGGGGGTTGTGGAGTGTTTTTTTTTTTGGGGGGGTAGAAGTTAATAGGGATTTATTTTTTATTGTATTTGTATTCGTATTACTTTTTAATGGTAGTGCAGAATTGAGCAGATCATGATTAATCGTACATTCCTGCACAGTAGTTGGCGGCATACACTTTAACGTTTGTTTGCGGACCGCCATGATGTAATAGAAGAAGATGGGGCTACGAAACTGCCTGGAACTACAAGTCCCGTGTGTCCCGCGTCAGCCATGGTCCTCGAAGTGTTTAAACGTCAGAACCGAGCGGGAGACAGCTTGTGTGACAGATAGCGCTGTTCTGGAAACAACTAGTTATACGCAGAAATTTCGAATTTGTAAGCATTGATACACGTTTCATACTGCTTCAGAGACATTTTCGTTTGCAAATGTATTCAGGGAAACGTTAGTAAGGTCACACGTGAGGGGAGGTGCCATATTTATCAGATCAAATTGGTCGATGCCTTACCAGGGCATGCCCTGCTCTTGCTAAGCTAGCTAGCTAACTAACTATAGCTAGTATGTTATGACTTTGTCAAGTCAGAACAACGTTAAGTAACTTGCTTTGATGGCTGCATTCTTGTCGAACATTTCCAGCTTTATCACACCATTGGAAATGATCAACCATATTCAGCTTTTTCTACCTAGCTAGTTAGCCTCAACTATCCTAGCATGAGATGGTGTGTGCCAAGTGTTTATAACTCGTTGGCAGATAGTTACGACACTATAAACATATATTGCTACTTGGCTAACATTAGTTAGCAAGGGTTTCCACTTTTTCCAGAGGGTAGCACAATGATAGCAAGATAGCAACGTTTACAGACATAGCAACTTTCCACCCCCTGTGTATATTAGCTAAAGTTAACTAGCTAGCTAACTGAATGTTTATAACGTCACTTCAAACTGCATGTGTGTTTGGTAACGCTAGGTCTTTGGCAGGTACTCTACTAGGTGGTAATTGATCATATATTATGTGTTGCTTAAGTAAGTAGTGCATATTCTTGTTCATAAGTTAGTATGTTCCCCAGGTGTCCTGATGGCGACGGATGCTGTTGCACAGTTGGCCGACTCTCTGGCCAAAACTCAGGTGACTGAGGGAGAGTTGAGTTATAAAGGCCAAGGACGCAAATTTGACAATGCACAATCTGGTAAGTATTCCAACCATTGACCATTGACTCATTATGCTTATGCTCCTTCAATTGTCATCCAATAGGTTGTTCAAGTATAATGTGGTATCCAATCAATGCCAAATGTTTTTTGTTGTTGTATTTAAAAAAACTCCAATCACGTTTGGATGTGATACAGCCTGGATTCTAACCAGGGACTGTAGTGACTCCTCTTGCACTGAGATGCAGTGCCTTAGACCACTGTGCCACCCGGGAGACCAATGTATTGTTCTTCAAACAATCATGGTCTGTGTCTTCAATCTTTCCCTCTCTTTCTTTCCAGTGGAAGAGATGGTGAAAGAGATCCAGGAGTTCAAGGGGTTGCAAGCACTCAGGCTGGAGGGGAACACTTATGGGGTGGAGGCAGCACAGGCCATCGCTAAGGCCCTGGAGACAAAGAGTGAATTTAAGGTACCAGTCACAGAGTGATTATGAGATGAAGTGTGTTTTGATTGCATTGTTCATGGTACAGAGGACAGGTATTGATTCCACTGACTGCCACACTGAGAAAGATGGATGATCTCATATGTTGATTTTGATGAGATACCTGCTTTTGGCTCTGTTCCATCTTGCTTTCATATCTGTCATATATATCTCTCTCTAGCTAGACAATACTTAGCTGACCCTTTATATAACCCTCTCTCCCTCAGTACTGTTACTGGAGTGACATGTTTACTGGGCGACTGCGTTCTGAGATCCCTCCAGCCCTGGTGAGAATATTTAAAAAATACTTACTCCCTTTTGATAGGTGAAATGTGGTCTGGGATTGTAAACTCAGCCTTCATCACCCCTATTCAGAACTCCCTGGGTGCGGCGCTAATGACAGCAGGCGCCAGACTGACCGTGCTGGACCTCAGTGACAACGCCTTTGGACCAGACGGGGTGAAGGGCATCGAGAAGTTGCTTAAGAGCACTGCCTGTCACACACTGCAGGAACTGAGGCTCAACAACTGCGGCATGGGCATTGGTGGAGGCAAGGTGGGCAGAATGTCTCCAGTTTGATAGGAGCTGCATTGTGTTATTGAGCAGACTCCACAACATAAAGTTGCCCCCCCTCAGTATAATTTCAGAGAATATCTAAAGCTAATTTAACTTATCATGAAATGTTTAGCTTGTGTTAAGGTTGAATAATGATATCATGATTTAATATCTATCATGACAATCGTAACTTTTCCAACATAGTTTTTTCACTGTGCTCTGTATGTGTGGTCTCCTCAGATCTTAGCTGCGGCATTGACGGAGTGCTATAAGCAGTCCAGTGCACAGGGCACCCCCCTTGGGCTAAAGGTGTTCATCGCAGGCAGAAACCGTCTGGAGAACGATGGGGCCACTGCCCTTGCCCAGGCCTTCCAGGTACAGACACTGGCTCCTGAGCTGAACATATCAGAATTTCTGACAGTCTGGACTTGTAGAGTATATGCAATTTATCACCACAGTGGTTCACATGGAGCTCTTTAGCATTAGTACTGGCAGCAGCATGGATAAAAGCTCCTTGAACACTCCCAACGTAATGCCACTGAGTTTATGATTAAACTGTACTGACCGTGACAAGCCATATACTGTCTATATAGCTATCTCTGTCTGATGCTACTGTATGACCTCAGCTGATGGGTAGTCTGGAGGAGGTGCATGTGCCCCAGAATGGGATCAACCACCCTGGGGTGACTGCTCTGGCCACTGCCATGCAACACAACCCCCAGCTCCGGGTCCTCAACCTCAACGACAACACCTTCACCAAGAAAGGAGCTATCGCCATGGCACAGGTACAGTAGTGGTTTGCCTTGTGTACGAAGGCCGCATGACAATGAAACCCTCATGAAGTTGATGTATGCTCAAATGCACTTGCCATACTATGACTGACACTGAGTGTTTTGTTCCACCTTCAGGCTCTGAAACATTTGCGCAGTATCCAGGTGATAAACTTTGGAGACTGTCTGGTGCGTTCCGAGGGGGCTATAGCCATCGCAGAGGCAGTCACTGAGGGGCTTCCCATCCTCAAGGTACAGGGTAGCACTGGTCCCACCCTTGGCTGCAGGAACATCTACTGCACTTGATTGTTAATTCATGTGTGTTCATACACCTGACTCATACCCATATTTTTTTATGTCTTTGTCAGGAGCTGAATCTGTCATTTGGGGAGATCACAGGAGAAGCTGCACTGCTGGTGGCACAATCAGTTGAGGGCAAAGCCACACTGGAGAAACTGGACCTAAATGGTACATGATGGATACACACTTGACTTACAACACATGAAAACTGGATTGAAAATGTTGCATTGGCTAGTAATGTTTTCGTAGGATCTGTAGAGTTCATGTGTGACGTTGTTGTGTTTTGTGTGTTTGTACTGTCAGGTAACTGCCTGGGGGAGGAGGGCTGTGATGATCTCAGAGAGGTAATGGATGGCTTGAACATGGGAGACCTGCTGGGATCACTCAGGTACTGGATTGAAATATTAAATGAGTTTATACTTTTAGACTTACCCACACTGGAGCTCAACCATCCTATCTTTTATCACAAGCCGCCATGAGAAAATCTTTGTCTCTACCTGCAGCGATGATGAAGGGGAGCCGGAGGAGGAGGATGATGAAGACGAGGAGGAGGATGATGAAGACGAGGAGGAGGGTGATGAAGACGAGGAGGAGGGTGATGAAGATGAGGAGAATGATGAAGATGATGTGGAGGAAGAAGAGTACAGCAGTGTGAATCAGGTTTCCTCTCCTCCGTCAGTGCCCCGATCCCCAGATGCCGCCTCCTTCCTCTGCTTCCCCTCCCCCGACAAGCTGCTCAAACTGGGCACCAAGAGGGCCCTGCTCTTTGAACAGCAGGTTAACACACCCTGTCATGAATTCCTTACACAGCAAACTACTTAGTGGAAACCTGAGGTGACATACAGTGTGTGTCAGTAGGCTGAAACAGGTTGATGGTGACGTGTTTAACCTTTTGTCCTTGTTCTTCTCTTTCCAGGTAGATGTGGCTGATGCTGGTAAGACAGCGGAGGCTTTCCTGAAAATCTCCTCTGTGTACAATGAGGAAGATGAACAGGTTAAGAGTGCTGTCCTAGACAGTATTGGTAAGGGCCACTTATCTTAGTTCTGAGTACTTACTGAAGGCATGGGGCCAGATGACTGAGTCCATGGATATGTGACTGTTTCCGTTCATCTGTATGACCGAATGTTAAGTATATATGTCCTCTTTTTGTTATGCAGATGCAATTCTCAGGAAAGCCTTCGCAAGCCCCTCCTTCCAAGGTTACAACTTTGTATCATCGCTGTTAGTAATGCTGGGACTCCTCAAGGTACACGTTCTATGAATTTGTAGAAAAACTCCTGGTTTTCTTCTGCCTTGTATTATTGTAGTCCTCATATCTCCCCCTCTCTCTCATTCAGAGTGAGGACAAGGTGAAGCCAGTACATGTGGTGCCTGGTCATTTGCAGGCCCTGGAGTACGTTGTGCGTCAGGACTACTTCCCCCAGGACCACATCGCTGTGCTGGAGGCCTTCATGTCCCGGTAAGGGCATGAGTGATGGGCGGCAGCGTAGCTCTCAGGTACCCTCTCCGACTGCAGATAAACACACCACATTGGCACAAAGTTCACCAAGGATATTGCCAACATGCTCCAAATTGCACATTGTACCCATGTGCCTATGTTGTAAGGCTGCTGTGTCTAAAAACAGTAAAGATGAAAGGTACAACTGTCCATCATTGCAACGGTGTGACTGTATATTTGTGACTTTCAGACACGTCCAGGCCCTGGAGTCGTGCAGTAGCGCCAGGAACATCCTCAAGTCCACGCTGGAGCATTTCAGGCCTGAGAACTGAGTCACACCGGACCACACAGACACTCTCACGGATTTATGAACAGAACAATTCCCACCCCCAGACATAAGGGGGCCCTTAGCGCACACAACAAGGACTTAACTGTTGCACTGCACTCTATTTCGCCAACTCAGAAGACTCACAGCAGGAGCCTTGCCCATCATCTTATGGACATACATTATTTTATGGATGGACCGATTTTGAAATATTACAGACATAAACATTTGGGAGAAGAATGGTCTATCCTGCCTCACCTGCAGTGAAAGGACTGAAATGTGATCTTAAACACAGGTTCTCTCCATATTTACCCAATAAGTAATGGTTTTATATTAAAATAAAAAAGGGTTAAATGGATATAAAATATAAATGTGTGATATGGGCTGCTGTGGAAATGTAATTTTGATTTGAATCAAAAGGGAAGAACTGAATAAATGTGTTGATTTCTTTGTCGCAGCTATAACAGACTATTTCGGTGTCTCCGTATACTGGATGGCCTGGGAACATTACAATTTAGCAAGCACTACCCTGAATAAGGATCTAATTCAACCATATTGACTTTTTACAGTAGGAAGAAACTATTGTTCTGGGTGTAGGTTCTTTCCCATCCCAAATGTTGAAACCTACACTGAATAAAAATATAAACAACAATTTCAAAGATTTTTCCTAGTTACAGTTGTTCTAAGGAAATCAGTAAATTGAAAAATTAATTTGGCCTTAATCTATGGATTTCACATGACTGGGCAGGGGTGCAGCCATGGGAGGGCATAGGTACACCCACTTGGGAGCAAGGCCCTGCCAATCAGAATGAGTTTTCTGCACAATAGGGCTTTATTACAGACAGAAATACTCCTCAGCACCCCCCACCATTTCTGACGATCCCGCAGGTGAAGAAGCCAGATGTGGAGGTCCTTGGCTGGTGTGGTTGTCTGCAGTTGGGAGGCCGGTTGGACATACTGCCAAATTCTCTAAAATTACGTTGGAGGTGGCTTATGTTAGAGAAAATAACATTAAATTGTCTGGCAACTGATCTGGTGGACATTCCTACAGTCAGCATGCCAATTGCATGCTCCCTCAAAACTTGAGACATCTGTGGCATTGTGTTATGTGACAAAACGGCACATTTTAGAGTGGTATGTTATTGTCATTGTGTAATGATTATGCTGTTTAATCAGCTTCTTGATCTATCACACTTGTCAGGTGGATTGATTATCTTGACAAAGGATAAAATAACCACTAACAGGGATGTAAACACATTTGTGCACAACATTTTTGTGAGTATGGAACATTTCTGGGATATTGTATTACAGCTCATGACACATGGAACCAACACTTTATATGTTGTGTTTATAATTTTGTTCAGTGTATAATGCTCCTGTGGCTAATACTGAGCAAGGTGCACACAACACCTTCTGTTCAACCTTCATTTTTACTGGAAATATTCTCAGATAAGGGAGAATGTGTTGGGGCTAAAATGCATAGAGCAAGCCAACTATTCAAGGAAGCAGCAGACCACTGTACTTGATCCACTTGTATGGGGACCTGCCACTTCATCTGGGAAAGAGATTAGGCCTGGGATGTGCTTTTGAATGAATAAACTGTTGGACATTAACTCAGTTGAATGGGCTGAAAAGGTCATAGATAAACTACATATCCATAACGGATTCATACAGTATTTCTAATATTAAATAAGTACACCACATCAGTCTTTGATCTTTGTTAATTGCATTAACCAATTTAATGGCAAGCTGCTCTACACTTTTAAACTAGTGAAGGTTGGAGCAATGCTTTCACCAGACCCATTCTTGGGCACAGTTTGCTGCCTCTTCTCAAGCATAGAAAAACAGCCCTTCACTTTTCCATTAGCTTGCTGTGTTTAAAAATATATATTTTATTCAGTGAGTTTGCACTCCAGTGACCTTAAGAGTAGTGGGTAGTTTACTGGAAGTGAGATTGGTAGCCAGCCTGGTCTCATAGACTAGACGTAACATAGTAAAAGTAAATCCAGGACACTAAACGTAGTATTATATGTTAACGTTTGGCATGGTTACAAAAATGAAAGTCAGGTGGTTAGTCTGGGTGTGTGTGGATGGGTGGGCGTATATCTCGAATATCTAGCAACCCAAAGGTTTTGAATCTCATCCGGACAATTTTAGCTAATTAGCAACTTCAACCACTCTTTAGCTACTTTGTAACTACTTAACAACTACTTAGAATGAAAGCTTACCCTTTAAACTAACCATTCCGTAACCGTAACCATTTTAGCTAACCCTTCCCCTGATCTTAACTCTTTAACCTAACTCCTGAACTTAAACCCTAGCCTAGCTAATGTCAGCAAGCTAGCTAATGTTAGCCACCTAGCTAGTATTCGTAACATATCATACATTTAGCAAATTTGTTACATCTTGTACGTTTTGCAAATTCATAACATTTAATACAAATTGTAATTTGTATAACATTTCATACGAAATTGTTGATGACATCCACAAATTAATACATACCACACAAAGGGTAACATATCATACCAAATGGAGTGTCTCGGATTTACATACAGAATAATAAGAAATGCTCAGAGACCAGGTTGTGCAAGCAGACTACTGTTAATTAAACTCTGGTTTTAAAAGCTACACAAAAAAAACTGGCAAATTATAGAGTAATTTACGTATTTAGAAATAACCCTGGCATGTTATAATCATGTTATAATTTTATTTTATGTAGGACACGCACACTGGTTGAATCAATGTTGTTTAATCAACTTGGAATATACATTGAATTGACGTCTATGCCAGTGGGACAGTTGGCTACCTTTGACCTCTAATCTATCAAAAAATGTATTGCCAAAGTGTTCATTTGAGGTGAGGTTTCGCAGGGGCCGAGAGACCCAACAAAATAATTTATCAAAGCAGTGTTTGTGAGACCCCTCACTGTTGCAAGTGCTCAGTCATTCTAGAAATGTAGAAGTCTAGTATGTACGTGAACCCCTTGGCACTCATATTCTCCGTTGCGCGCAGCTCCTACACAGTGGAACAATTATATACAGACCTACACTTCCTTGAGTAGGAAACTTTATAAAGCTATCTGGGAAGGGTACATACTAAAAGCATTGGATGTCAAATTTGACAAATTCAACCATGAAGGTACGTTTATCATCTTAAATATACAATAGGAACATTCTAAAAAGTTACAATATTTATCAAATAGCAAATGTTATGGAATGCTGCTGAATAACAACCAGATAATTATTTTTAGATTCAATAACTAAACTTTTAAGTCTTTAAATATGCGTTAAATAAAAACGTACAATCCTCCTGGCATTGGAAAAGTGTTTTTATGAGTCCCGAGTGAAAGCCTTTCGGTGCGTAAAGGTTTCCAAGTTGGAGACGGGATTCTCCATGTCTTTGAATATTTTTGTTCCCTTGTCGCTATAAGAAGTAGTCTATTCTACTATTTTCACTGTATTTACAATATGTATTCAAAGTTGTGAGACTGTAAAAAATGGCATAATTGTCATTACATTAGGCCTACAGTCAAACCCCGTTTGTGTTTGATGTCTTTTTCCCAAAAACCCCACAGATGTGTTCCTTTGCTGATTGTCTAGTTGCAGTTTTGATGCTCTTGGTCATACTTTTACCAGCTCAAGCGTGAAAGTGCCCAAGGTTCTGCATCTGCGACAACTCCAAACTCACCATGGCCTGTATCGGCAAGAATCTGACTCAGGTTCCCCCCATCATAGATGAGGTGAGATGCCAATGAATCAAAATGATCAATGATGGATGTTTTGCAAGTTATTTGATATGGTTTAAACGTTAATATATGGCATGCATGCAGTGCTGTAATTTTGCTATTCATCCACCCACACATTTTCCTTTTTCCTTTTCCATATTTAAACCCCCCCTACTTTTTCTATTTCTCATTCCTAATTCCTTTCCCTCAAATTACAGTGAAACTGGACCTGAGTAAAAATGGCATCCAGGTGCTTCCGACCCATGCGATCCTGCAAATCCTGCACCTCACCCTTCAGCAGTGTAACATCAGGGCGGTGCGTGAAGGGGCCTTCCGCACCCTGGGCCGCCTGGTCTCCCTCAACCTGGCCAACAACAACATTGAGATCCTTTACCAGGTGAGGTAGCGGCTGGCACTTCCACTGGGGACATGGGGTAAATAAATAAATGTCAGTTTTGGTGAGTGAAGCACCAGATCAGATTGACGTAGAATACTCTAGTAACATTGATACCTACATGGTACCTTTCAGGTGCAAGTTATGTTGTACATGTAATCGATGTGAAATGGCTAGCTAGTTAGCGGTGGTGCGCGCTAATAGCGTTTCAATCGGTGACGTCACTCGCTCTGAGACCTTGAAGTAATTGTTCCCCTTGCTCTGCAAGGGCCGTGGCTTTTGTGGCGCGATGGGTAACGATGCTTCGAGGGTGTCAGTTGTCTGTGTGCAGAGGGTTCCTGGTTCGAGCTCGGCGAGGGGATGGCCTAAGTTAAATTGTTACATGCACATAGCTGTCACTTCTTGCACAAAGGCCATACTCCCATCCACCAACTTTTCTTAGCTGTTTAATGTCACATGCATCATGTCTTCTCCCTCTCTCCCCATCCAACAGGAGTCTTTTGACGGCTTGTCATCCCTAAAGCAGCTGACGTTGGACCATAACCGTGTTGAAGAGATCCAGCCAGGGGCCTTCACTCAGCTGGGCTTCCTCAACATGCTGTCCCTCACACATAACCAGCTGGTCTACATCCCCAACATGGCCTTCCGGGGCCTGCACAACATCAAGTGGCTGCGTCTCAGTCGCAACTCCCTCAACAACCTGGCCATGGAGGCCTTCGCTGGCCTCTTCACCCTCACACGCCTCAGCCTCAACCACAATGAGCTGCATTTCTTCCCCACAAAGACTATGACCCGGTGGGAAACTGTGCAGATGTCTGACACTATTGTGCAATGGTGCCCTGGTCCAATAGTATTTAAACTTGATGACACTTGACCTGTTTATGCTCTTTCCATTTTCTTTCCTTTATTTAAGACTGGCTCAAGTCACCCGCCTGGACCTGAGCTACAACCCCATGACCTACCTGGGTGAGGATACTGTCTCCATGCCGAAGCTCACCCACCTCTACCTGGACCACATGTCCCTCCAGGACCTCGCAGACACAGACATGTGCCAGGCCACCCTCCTCTCCCACCTAGACCTTAGCCACAACCAGCTGCGCTACCTGGAGCCCCTCTCTGGCCCCTTGGAGCTAGCCCGCCTCAACCTAACAGGAAACCCCATCCACTGTAACTGCTACCTGAGGCCCCTGAAGGAGTGGGCCAAGAAAGGGAAGGTGAAGTTGATTGGGGTCTGCGCAGGTTCCCCTCACCTCTCTGACGGCAGTGGGGCCTATGGAGCTGCGCTGCCGAAGCAGGGAGGACATGATAAAGGAGGAGTTAAAAGACCAGGAGGAGAGCAGGGAGTGTGCACTGCCCACAGCCAAGCCTAAGAAGAAGAGCAAGTGTCTGGATAACTGTGACTGCAATGTGAGTTGCTGTTGTTGTTAATACTGAGATGGTGTATGGGGTGCTGAGGGATGATGCAATGTTGTGCCACAAATGATGTTCAAACTTGCTGCCATGACAGCACACTTGCCATCATACTCAGAGAAGAATTGGACTGATAATTCCGTCATCCATATAAAAACTGCTCTCCAATTCTTGTTTGAAAATGTCCCTCTGAACCCATCTCCCTCTCTCTGTCCCCTGCTTAGGTGAAGGCTTAGCACGCCACATGTGAGAACCGTGGTCACACCAAAGTCCCCTACGGCTTCCCCTCTAATACCCAGCTCCTGGACCTTCGCAGCAACCACTTCCATTACATCCCTAGCAACAGTTTCCCTGGTACAGACCAGGTGGTCTCTCTGCATCTGGAGCACTGCAAGGTCCGTGAGATCGAAGGCGGTGCCTTCCGGGGACTGAAAGGCCTGGTCTACCTCTACCTGTCTGACAATGAACTCACCTCCCTGGGCTCACAGACTTTCACTGGGGCCCCTGAGATCACCTACCTCCACCTGGAAGGGAACCAGCTGGCCATGTTCCCTGGAGCTGCCCTGGCCCCCTGCCCAGCCTGCTTGTGCTCCATCTGGGAACACTGTCGGTAAGCTGGAGCGGGCAGGCCAGCTTTCCTCAGTCCCCAAGCTGAGAGGTCTCTACCTGACCAATAGCACCATAGCCACTATAGCCCCCGGCACTCTCAAGTCCGCCCACCTAGACACTCTTCATCTGGGGTCCAATCAGCTTTCTGAGGTGCTTACCGACGGGCTGTCCAAGGCCTCCAGTTTGACCGAGCTCTCCAGAAATTCCATTCGCTGGGTCGAACCAAAGGCGTTCCTTCCTGTGTCCAAGAGCCTAAGGTAGGATGAATGACATGGGTCTGGAGAAGGTAAGAGAGATGGGGCGGCAGGGTAGCCTAGTGGTTAGAGCGTTGGACTAGTAACCGGAAGGTTGCAAGTTCAAACCTCCGAGCTGACAAGGTACAAATCTGTCGTTCTGCCCCTGAACAGGCAGTTAACCCACTGTTCCTAGGCCGTCATTGAAAATAAGAATTTGTTCTTAACTGACTTGCCTAGTTAAATAAAGGTAAAATAAAAGATAAAGAGATGTATTTTGCCAGGTTTGCATTGAGAAATTATCTCTATCTGCAGAATTCTGGTCAATAGCATTTCAAGTTATCAATGAAAAACTGCCCGTTAATTTCTATGAAGAATCCATTTTCTGAGTGGTTGCTTCTATTCCGTTCATAGATGTCCAGAGACTCCCTGGTGGGGCTGGGCTCTGGGCTGACCACTCTGTCTCTGGGGGGGGGACCAGCTGGAGGAGTTGCCTGACCTGAGCCCACAACCCCCTGCTATGTGATTGCACCCTGCTGCCACTCCGCAGGTCAGTAGTCCACTGCTACGTAAATGACCAGTTTGTGGATGCTGCTGTGCAAGGGAGTCATGCACATGCATGCACATAAATGAAATCAACATTTTATTTGTCACATGCTTCCTAAACAACAGGTGTAGATTAACAGTGAAATCCTGACACAAAGAAAAATACACAGTGACTAACAAATAACAATAACAAGGAAAAGTAACATGGCTATATACAGGGAGAACCACTACCGAGTCGATGTGCAGTGATGCGAGTTAATTGAGGTAGCAATGTACATATAGGTAGGGATAGCAGCAGCAGCGTGTGGTCATTTTGTAATTTTTATTAGGATCCCTATTAGCTATCGCTGTAGTGTTAGCTAATCTTCCTGGGGTCCAAATGTGAGAGTGAGAGTGTGTGGCGTCAGTACGCATGTGTGCGCGTGTAATGTGCGTGTTGCAATGTCAGTGTAACTATGTGTGAGTGTGTAGGTAGAGTTCAATGTGTGTCCATAGAGTCAGTGCAAGAGAGCTGGTGCAAAAAAAGGGAAAATGCAGGTAGTCCTGGTAGCGATTTGATTAGCTATTTAGCAGTCTTGTTTAGCAGTCTTATGGCTTGGGGGTTGTCAGCCGGATATTGTCAAGCAAAAGCCTGTCGCTCTCACTGTAATATACCGTTAATGAACATAAACATGGTTTCGCATCTCCAGGCCTCCATGCATACAAGCTGCATATAAGCGTCTGATGCATGCCTTTGGAACATCTACATTTTAAAATGTCTGATAAATTAATACAAATGTGGTCCCTTGCAGTCGGATTCCAAGCAGTTGCATTAGTAACCGATGATGCAGCCAGTCAAAATGCTCTCAATGGTGCAGCTTTAGAACTTTTTGAAGATCTGAGGGCCCATGCCAAATCTTTTCATCCTCCTGAGGGGAAAGAAGCATGGTTGCCCCTTTGTCACAACTGTGTTGGTGTGAGTGGACCATGTTAATTCCTTAGTGATGTGGACACCGAGGAACTTGAAGCTCTCAACCCACTCTACTACAGCCCGGTCAACGTGGATGGGGGTGTGCTCGGCCCTCCTTTTTTTGTAGTCCACAACCAACTCCTTTGTCTTGCTCGCATTGAGGGAAAGATTGTTGTCCTGGCACCACACTGCCAGGTCTCTGACCACCTCCATATGGGCTGTCTCATCACCGTCGGTGATCAGGCCAACCACCGTCGAGTCTTCAGCAAACTTAATGATGGCATTGGAGTCGTGCGCAGCCACGCAGTCATGGGTGAACAGGGAGTACAGGAGGGGACTAAGCACTCACCCCTGAGGAGCCCCTGTGTGTCGGTTGTGTTGTTGCCTATCCTCACCACCTGGGGTCGACCCATCAGGTATCCAGTTGCAGAGGGAGGTGTTCAGTCCCAGGGTGCTGAGTTTAGTGATGAGCTTGGAGGGCACTATGGTGTTGAACACTGAGCTGTAGTCGATCAACAGCATTTTCACATAGGTGTTCTTCTTGTCCAGGTGGGAGATAGAAGTGTGGCATGCAATAGATTGATCTGTTGGGGCAGTATGCAAATTAGAGTTGGTCCAGTGTGTCTGGGATGATGGTGTTGATGTGAACCATGACCAGCTTTTCAAAGCAAGAGTGCTATGGGGCGATAGTAATTTAGACAGGTTACCTTGGCGTTCTTGGGCATAGGGACTATAGTTGTCTGCTTGAAACATGTAGGTATTACAGACTGGGTCAGGGAGAGGTACACACAAATTATTTAACTCTGCTAACCCTCAGGCTCTAACAACTTTGCGTCCCCTTTCTCTGCTCAGGTGGATGGAGAATGTGAGCCTGAAGATGACAGCCACCTGTGGTCACTCTCCTGAGTTCCGGGGCCAAAGTGTGAGGGATGTCCATGTCTTTAAGAGCTGTCCAGGGGAGAGTGCTTCTCCTAGCAAGACCCTCAAATGATTCAAGGATACAAAATCAATCGAACCCAAACTCACTCTCCTCAAGGTGACAATGACAAAGGCCAAGCCAGGAAAGGCTAAACCCATGCCAACCAAGCCCAAAGCAAAGCCTCTGAAGAATCCTAAGGCACCAGCATCCCCAAAAAACAAGAAGACTGTAATAAAAAGTAAGAAATCAGTTATGTAAATGGCTGTAAGTCTACTGCTTGGACAGAACTCTATATGTCCCAAATGGACAAGTGCTATTTCATCTCACCTCACTGAATGTAATTTGATCATGCAGAAATGTGTTTTTTAAATTGTATTTGTGAGTCTGTAAGTTCATTTTCTGATTGATTTTCAGTCTATTTTAGAACTTGGATGCAACTTGGATGGTCCTTCTGTGGCTCAGTTGGTAGAGCATGGCGCTTGTAACGCCAGGGTAGTGGGTTCGATTCCCGGGACCACCCATACGTAGAATGTATGCACACATGACTGTAAGTCGCTTTGGATAAAAGCGTCAGCTAAATGGCATATATTATGCAAGAGACCCAAAGCCCTATTTGCAGTACCATACATTTCCACCAAGTGTCACATGATGCTATTAGATTTTTCTGCTCTAGTTCGACCAACTTTTCTATTACACACAAAATGTTATGTTTCATATATATCCTTTGTGCAAATGAAGAACAAGACTGAATATATATATATATATATAAGGTTGTTGCATTTTCAGCTGTTACATGGCGCTTAGATGCATGTACATCAATGCACATTGGCTTCTTGCTCATTAAATCTCCTACAACACTAAGTCAGTGTCTAACAGTTTTGTTTGATTTTCATGTTCCTGACAGAGGTGTGCAAGGATTGGTCCATTGCATGCTTTAGCTGATCCTCTACATAACAATTCTGGGTAAGTACGCCATCAAAGTATTTTATGTAATGTGGCTCCATGCAATACATGTATGTGCCAGTCAGTGGTACTGTCTTGAGGTAAAGGTATCATCACATTCCAGGCATCTCATTAGTTCAAGGTATCTTGTGTGCAGTTGCCTCTTTGTCCATTTTTACAGTCTATGGCTGTTGCAGTTTGTTGCATTTTACATTTAGACTGTAAAATATAATCTGGCACTGTCTCTATTTGCACTGGCACTATCTCTATTTGCAGAGCCCATCGACTGCCACCAAGTGCCAGAACAGGCCTATGGTGTAAGGGTTAGCACTCTGGACTCCAGCCCTCTGAATCCAGCGATCTGATTCAAATCTTGGTAGAACCTGACTTTTTACCTTCCCTGCTCTTTTGGTGATACTTATCTTCTCAGAGAGTGGGCCTGCATGGACAAAACCTTGGCCACTGTTAACAGATACTTATGACAAGATGGGAAACTCCATTGGAATTGTATGCTGCGTTCAAAACAACTGGGAACTCGGAAATCTCCTACTTCCAACTTAAGTGCATTTAAGACAACTGGGAACTTGGGAGAAAAACGAGATCCAACTGGGAAAATCGTTTTGAACAGTCATCCAATTTGGAATTCCAAGTCGGTATCTTTCTAGAACCAGGCTGTATCGCATCCCATAGGGCGGCGCACAATTGGCCCAGCATCGTCCGGGTTTGGCCGGAGTAGGATGTCATTGTAAATAAGAATTTGTTCTTAACTGACTTGCCTAGTTAAGTAAAGGTTAAATAAATAAAAATGTATAAAAAATAACTGACTTTCTTACCTGAAAATCACTGTCATGATTTTACCTCATTTTTTCTGAGTTCCTAGTTGTCTTGAAAGCACCACTATTAATGCCCATTGTGTACTTTGCCCATGTGTCATCAGTAGTTACCACAGCCACAAAGTCCTCCTATAAGGAGGAGGTCAGAGACCTGGCCATGTGGTGCCAGCACAACAACCTCTCCCTCCACTGATCAAGACAAAGGAGATGATGGTCACTGGCTTACTGGAGCTCTTTCATGCCGTCCCTAGGAGGGGTGCGTCACTTGAGTGGGTTGAGTCACTGATGTGATCTTCCTGTCTGGGTTGGCGCCCCCCCTTGGGTTGTGCCGTGGCGGAGATCTTTGTGGGTTATACTTGGCCTTGTGTCAGGATGGTAAGTTAGTGGTGTGGGGGCTGTGCTTTGGCAAAGTGGGGGGGGTTATATCCTTCCTGTTTATATCCTTCCCTGTCCGGGGGTATCATCGGATGGGCCACAGTTTCTCCTGACCCCTCCTGTCTCAGCCTCCAGTATTTATGCTGCAGTAGTTTATGTGTCGGGGGGCTAGGGTCAGTTTGTTATATCTGGAGTACTTCTGTCTTATCCGGTGTCCTGTGTGAATTTAAGTATGCTCTCTCTAATTCTCTCTTTCTTTCTTTCTTTCTTTCTCTCGGAGGACATGAGCCCTAGGACCATGCCTCAGGACTACCTGGCATGATGACTCATTGCTGTCCCCAGTCCACCTGGCCGTGCTGCTGCTCCAGTTTCAACTGTTCTGCCTGCAGCTATGGAATCCTGACCTGTTCACCAGACATGTTACCTGTCCCAGACCTATTATTTGACCATGCTGGTCATTTATGAACATTTGAACATCTTGGCCATGTTCTGTTATAATCTCCACCCGGCACAGCCAGAAGAAGACTGACCACCCCTCATAGCCTGGTTCCTCTCTAGGTTTCTTCCTAGGTTTTGGCCTGCTTCAACGTGCTTCAACACCTGCATTGCTTGCTGTTTGGGGTTTTAGGCTGTGTTTCTGTACAGCACTTTGAGATATCAGCTGATGTACGAAAGGCTATATAAATACATTTGATTTGATTTGATGATGGTGGACTACAGGAAAAGGAGGACCGAGCATGCCCCAGTTCTCAATCGACAAGGCTGCAGTGTAGCAGGTTGAGAGCTACAAGTTCCTTGGTGTCCACGTCACCAACAAAATATCATTGTACAAACACACTAAGACCGTCGTGAAGAGGGCACTACAAAGTCTATTCCCCCTCAGGAGTCTGAAAATATTTGGTATGGATCCTCAGATCTAAAAAGGTTCTACAGCCGCACCATCGAGAGCATCCTGACTGGTTGCATCACTGCCTGGTATGGCAACTGCTCGGCCTCCGACCGCAAAGCACTACAGAGGGTAGTGCGTACGGGCCCAGTACATCACCGTGGCCAACCTTCGTGCCATCCAGGATCTCTATACCAGGCAGTGTCAGAGGAAGCCCTAAAAATTGTCAAAGGTTCCAGTCACCCTAGTCATGGACTATTCTCTCTGCTAACGCATGGCAAGTCTAGGTCCAAAAGACTTCTTAACAGCTTCAACCCCCAAGCCATAATACTCCTGAACAGCTAATCAAAGGGTTACCCAGACCCCTCTTTTACGCTGCTGCTACTCTGTTTATTATCTATGCATAGTCACTTTAACTCTACCTACATGTACATATTACCTCAATTACCTCAAAAACCGGTGCCCCTGCACATTGACTCTGTACCGGTACCCCCTGTATATAGCCTCGCTATTGTTTTTTTTACTGCTGCTGTTTAATTATTTGTTGCTTTTATTTTGTATTTTTTACCTTCTGTTTTTTACTTAACACTTTTTTTTCTTAACTTCTTAAAACATTGTTGATTAAGGGCTTGTAAGTAAGCATTTCACTGTTGTATTCAGCGCATGTGACAAATAACATTTGATTTGATTTTAAACCCAACCTATTTCTAAAATGTATCTTCTTAAAGGTGCAATAAGAAAATAAATCGCCCCGCAATTTCTTGGTTCTTAAAATTCAAATATTGTATTTTCAGCTGTTTGAAGCTGGTGTACAAAAGTAAAAGACGCAAAAACAACACTTAAGAACGGGAAGCATAGAAATAACACACATAGAACAGATCTACTCAAGATAGACCACAGCTTGACGTTTCCAATGGGAGAAAATTAATCACAGAGGGCAGAACAAGCAACACGATGGGTAAAGCCAAGAACGAGCTTGTGAGATCCTATTAGCATATTTTAGCATGTATTTGGTTATTTCCGTTAGGGAACGCCTACTCTGTGAAGTGCGTGTGTGCAATAACACAATTTGCCCCTGCGCTCCTTCTGAAGAACACAAATTTGTTTAAACGTTGGCAAAGGGGAAAGTCTACAAAACTTAGTCCGCTCTGTTCGTAACATATTCTAGTTTTGGAAACAAAACTGTCAAATGTTAATCTATGAGAAAATTATAAGAATATCGGCCAAAATCCATCTCGCTTCATCTTCTCCCACTGCCGGCCACTAGACTTCCTCTCATCATCATATTTGCTAGTGAGTGTAAATGCCAACCGGTTACTTCACATTTGTACATCTGGTGAAATTTCTGACTCGTTGTTCTATCGGATGATCTGCCGCTTCTTAGACTTGCTTTCACATGAGAATTACAGATCTGCTTTTTACTCTTAATTTGGTCATCACCCAAAATGTGACCATCATCCACACTGCTAACATTATGCCTAATCTTGAATTGAGACCAAAAAAACAATTTTTTGTTTTCATTACTTTTTACGAAAAAGTCCATTCTAACATTGCGGCTGTACTATCTAGTGGAAATGTCGTCACTGGGTTGCACGGTGCATTCTGGGTGATTCTTGGACAAGGAGAGCTCTCCTTCAAGAAGGGAATAGACCCAAATTGGGCGATAGCTAACAATAAAACCATTAGCATGAATTTCGTCAACAACAAGTACAACATTACAAATATTTTCCGAGATGTGAGATAATTCACTTGTTCTCTGTAATATCATATAGCTTTGGAATTGTTACATTATGTACTTCCGAGGAAAATCGGCAGGTTTCTCAACTCTTGGTGACTTTAAGACAACTGGAAACTGGTAAAAACCTTGGTCAAATCATGACGTCGGTGATTTCCAGGTCGTACTGATGGCCGTGCTGCATAGGCAAGATGCAGTAGATGGTATGGAATATAGTATATACATATGAGATTAGTAATGTAGAATATGTAAACATTATTAAAGTGGCGTTATTTAAAGGGACTAGTGATACCTAGTTTAAGTGGTCAGAGATTTGAGTCTGTATGTCTGTTTAACAGTCTGATGGCCTTGAGATAGAAGCTGTTTTTCAGTCTCTCAGTCCCAGCTTTGATGCACAAGTACTGACCTCACCTTCTGGATGATAGCGGGGTGAACAGGCAGTGGCTCGGGTGGTTGTTATCCTTGATGATCTTTTTGGCCTTCATGTGACATTGGGTGCTGTAGGTGTCCTGGAGGGCAGGTTGTTTGCCCCCGGTGATGCAATGTGCAGACCGCACAACCCTCTGGAGAGCCTTGCGGTTGAGGGCGATGCAATTGCCATACCAGGCGTTGATACAGCCCGACAGGATGCTCGCGATTGTGCATCTCTAAAAGTTTGTGAGTGTTTTAGATGACACATCAAATTTCTTCAGCCTCCTGAGGTTGAAGAGGCGCTGTTGCGCCTTCACCACGCTGTCTGTGTGGGTGGACCATTTCAGTTTGTCCGTGATGTGTATGCCGAGGAACTTAAAACTTTCCACCTTCTCCACTAATCTCCCGTCGATGTGGATGGGGGGTGCTCCCTCTGCTGTTTCCTGTAGTCCACAATCATCTCCTTTGTTTTGTTGACGTTGAGTGAGAGGTTATTTTCCTGACACCACACTCCAAGGGCCCTCAACTCCTCCCTGTAAGCCATCTCGTCGTTGTTGGTAATCAGGCCTACCACTGTAGTGTCGTTTGCAAACTTAATGATTGAGTTGGAAGCGTGCATGGCCACGCAGTCATGGGTTAACAGGGAGTACAGGCGAGGGCTGAGAACGCACGCTTGTGGGGCCCCAGTGTTGAGGGTCAGCGGGGTGGAGATGTTGTTACCTACCCTCACCACCTGGGGGCGGCCCGTTAGGAAGTCCAGGACCCAGTTGCACAGGGTGGGGTCGAGACCCAGGGTCCTTATTGATAAGCTTATTGATGAGCTTTTGCATCGTCAGTGGACCTATTGGGGCAGTAAGCAAATTGGAATGGGTCTAGGGTATCAGGTAGGGTGGAGGTGATATGATCCTTGACTAGTCTCTCAATGCACTTCATGATGACAGAAGTGAGTGCAATGGGGCAATAGTAATTTAGTTCAGTTACCTTAGCTTTCTTGGGAACTGGAACAATGGTGGCCATCTTGAAGCTTGTAGGGACAACAGACTGGGATAGAGATTGGTTGGATATGATCGTAAACACACCAGCCATCTGGTCTGCCCATGCTCTGAGGACGCGGCTAGGGATGCCGTCTGGGACAGCATCCCTGCGAGGGTTAACAGATTTAAATGTCTTACGTTGGCACTGTTTGTATTCGGTCATGTTTCTGGTTGCCTTGCCATGATTGAAAGCGGTGGTTCGCGCTTTCAGTTTTGCGCGAATGCTGCCATTAATCCACGGTTTCTGGTTAGGGAAGGTTTTAATAGTCAGAGCGGGTACAACATCTAAGATGCACTTGCTAATAAACTCGCTCACCGAGTCAGCGTATACATCAATGTTGTTGTCTAAGGCTATCCGGAACATATCCCAGTCCATGTGATCGAAGCAATCTTGAAGCATGGAATCCGATTGGCCAGACCAGCGTTGTATTAACCTGAGCACAGGCGTTTCCTGTTTTAGTTTCTGTCTATAGGCTGGGAGCAACCAAATGGATTCATGGTCAGATTTTCCGAAGGCAGGGCGTGTGAGGGCTTTATATGCATCGCGGAAGTTCGAGCAGATCCAGAATTCTGCCAGCTCGTGTCGCGCATT
This sequence comes from Oncorhynchus keta, assembly GCF_023373465.1. Classification (NCBI taxonomy): domain Eukaryota; kingdom Metazoa; phylum Chordata; class Actinopteri; order Salmoniformes; family Salmonidae; genus Oncorhynchus; species Oncorhynchus keta. The sequence continues at coordinate 16,882,504 of NC_068425.1, read as the reverse complement.
CGTTATGTTGATAGAATTTAGGGAGTATTAATCTTAGGTTTGCTTTGTTAAAATCCCCAGCTACAATAAATGCAGCCTCAGGATGTATGGTTTCCAGTTTAAAAGATTCCAGTGAACTTCTTTCAGGGCCGACAAGGTATTTGCTTGGGGTAGATATACACGCCTGTGACAGCATACACCCCGCCCTTCTTCTTACCAGAGAGATGTTTGTTTCTGTCGGCGCGATGTGTGAAGAAATCGGGTGGTTGTACCGACTCTGACAACAGGTTGAGAGCTTCAAATTCCTTGGTGTCCACATCAACAACAAACTAGAATGGTCCAAACACACCAAGGCAGTTGTGAAGAGAGCATGACAAAGCCTTTCCCCCTCAGGAAACTAAAAAGATTTGGCATGGGTCTGACCCTGACAATTGTCAAAGACCCCAGTCATAGACTGTTCTCTCTACTACAGCATGGTAAGCGGTACCGGAGTGCCACATCTAGGACAAAAAGGCTTCTCAAGAGTTTTTACCCCCAAGCCATAAGACTCCTGAACAGGTAACAAAATTGTTACCCGGACTATTTGCATAGTGTGCCCCCCCAAACCCCTCTTTTACGATGCTTCTACTCTCTGTTTATCTATTATGCATAGTCACTTCAACTATACATTCATGTACATACTACCTCAATTGGCCCGACCAACCAGTGCTCCAGCACATTGGCTAACCGGGCTATCTGAATTGTGACCCACCACCCGCCAACCCCTCTTTTTACGCTACTGCTACTCTCTGTTCATCATATGCATAGTCACTTTAACCATACCCACATGTACATACTACCTCAATAAGCCTGACTAACCGGTGTCTGTATATAGCCTTGCTACTCTTATTTTCAAAAAGTAATGTATTTTTACTATTGCTTTATTTCTTTATTTCTTTACTTACCTACACACACACTTGTTTCCGTGAAACAGAGAATGGTACGATCTCTGATGTGTCTCTGGAAGGCAACTCATGCCCTAATTTCATCCACCTTGTTACCTAGAGATTGGACATTGGCGAGTCTGACCAGTCGGCCTTCTGAGTCTGACCAGTAGGCCACTCCATCTGCCTCTCCTGTGGCGACTATGTTGTTTTGGGTCGGCCTCTGGGATAAGATCGCATGGCCAGGGTGGAGGTCCGAACCAAGAATCCTCTTCGGGAAAGACGTATTCCTGGTCGTAATGATGGTAAGTTGACATCGCTTTTATATAGTTCTTCCCAGCTGTATTTAATAACACCTGAGATTTTCTGGGCTAACAATGCAGGAAATAGTACATAAAAACAACAAATAACTGCATAGTTTTCTAAGGATCTGAAGCGAGGCGACCATCTCTGTCTGCGCCATCTTGCAAAGGGACTTGGAATCGCGAGTTGGATGACCAATCAGAACGATTTTCCATAGTCGGAGTTCGTTTTTTCCGATTTCCCAGTTGTCTTGAACGCACTGAAGTCGCAAGTCGGATGTTTCCGGTTCACAGTTGTTTTGAACGAGGGATTCCAACTTGGGAACTCGGGCCTCTTGCAGCGTTCAAAACAATTGGAACTCGGTCATCTCAGAATTCAGAGCATTTAAACAATTGGGAACTCGGTTAAAATGAACTCCTACTGGGAAACATCGATTTCAATGGTAATCCAACTCTTTCTGGAGCCCCAACTTTCCGACCTGAAGATCACTGACGTCATGATTTGGCTCGTATTTTTCCGTGTTCCCATGTCGTGTTCAAAACAACTGGAACTTGGAAAAATACGAAGCCAAATCATGATGCCAGGGATCTTCGGGTCGGAAAGTCGTAGCTCTAGAAAGGTTCCCAAGTTGGAATTCCGAGTTGGATGTCCGTTCAAATCGATTTTTCAAGTTGAGCTCGTTTTTTCTAGGTTCCGTGGTAGTTTTGAACATGACACTATCTTTTTTAAAATTTAATTTATTTTTATTTTTATTAACAACAAATCAATACATAAAGCACATGAGAGAACACGAGCATACATAGATTACAAACAATGGACAATCGAGCTAGGGGGTACAATATCACATTACAATTACACAAGGACCTTAAGGGACATGCATATACTTACAATTCTAACAGCTTTTTTGTTAGTAGAGCATTTAACCGTCTTAAAATACAGTTCAATTTCTTTTTGTAGGATACGACATGACATTGTATCCCGACTTTGAGAAAGGATTGCGTGACGATTCATTGAGCAAATGTGTGACGCAGCATGACAACGTCAGCACGATTGGTCGACATTCTGCTGTATGGGGCGGAACGTCTTGCTATTCATATTCTAATGAGATGTCTATCTCCTCCTTTTTCTAATATCTCTGTTCACACGAAAGTTCGATAGTCAACATGGCGGCAGCGATGGATGTTGATACCCCAAGCGCCACGAATAGTGGAGCAAGCAAGAAACGTTTTGAAGTGAAGAAGGTATTTTAAAAAATAAATAAATCATAGCTACATTTTAGACATACCGTAAGGGTCGATATTATTATAGGCGTAATACGGGGTTGGGTACAATCTACGCGCGATTAGTTAGCATAACTTGCTAGCTCGCGAGCTGAAACTAGACGGAGTCCCTGTTTGGCTGTATCTACTTTTGGGGAGTGAGTTTGCGTTTCACTTTTAGGGCTGATCGCTACCTAATTAGTTAACTAATCTCACTGTTTGTGGTGATAGAAGCTAGCCAACCACTACTTGGTTCGGCTTGAGATGCATTGACATACGAAATCAATGACTAGCTAATTTGCTCAACTGGCTAACGTCAGTTTCCTAGTTATCTTGCTAATATGACAGGCCCAGTTGCACGTGAGGTTGTCTATTTATTGACGCTGAATGAGTGAAAATGTATGTATCAAACATTCTAACATTTTCACCCTGGCCTTGTTTGTGATCAATGTGGATAGTGAAATAGGCCTAACTTGTCTGATGAAATGCCAAATGCAATAGTGATTGGAATGACTAAATGTCTCCTGACACCAGATTAACATGAATAAATTGTGAATAACAATATGCTCATTTTTTAATACCTATTTGAAGTAGCAGCAATATCAAGCAAACACTAACTGCCAGTGATATGATCATAATTTAATGGGACTCTTCTTCTTTATAGTGGAATGCAGTGGCACTTTGGGCCTGGGACATTGTGGTGGACAACTGTGCCATCTGTAGGAATCACATTATGGATCTCTGTGAGTATGCATGAACATTATTTGACTACTGGGTTAATAAAGGTGTGTGTTACACATTTCTCTTGTTCTCCATAGGTATAGAGTGTCAGGCTAACCAGGCCTCTGCCACATCAGAGGAGTGCACCGTAGCCTGGGGAGTCTGCAATGTGAGTCAGACTTCTTTGCATTTGTATATTTTGCATGCATCCTGATCAGTTAGATTGTAAAGTTCAGTGTGAGAGTCTTGAAATAACAGCAGCATGATCTAAACTAATCTGCATTATACTGAACTACCCTAAAAGTATAGAATTTGAATGTAATTTGAGCTGTGTTCGAATACTTATTCTAACCCACTAACCATACTATTTGTGATGTAAATTGAATATGTAGTATGCTTATTGGTCATAGAATGGATATAGTTCCTGGATGTTGTACTAAATTTGCCAAAATACAAAGTATACAAGCAGTAAACACTCTTTCTGTGCTTTTTTGGCCCATAAGGCAATTCTTCAGAAAATGGGCGTGGCTTCACAGCGTTTTCAGATTTGAAGAAAATGTTGGGAACATTTTTAGCCGATGTCTGAGAGTGTATATACAAATTCCTTGCTTTAACTAATTATGACAAATGTTGAGCAATGTAATAAAGTCATGACTTTTCAAATAAGTTACATGTTATGTTGGCTGACAATTTGTTAGCTTAACTTTCCTTAGGAATAGCATTACAGCAGTATGTACTAGTATGTTAGCTAGTTACCTAATGTTAGTTGGTTACTAATTCATCGATCTTGCCAGGCAGTATATTAACTATAATCTAACGAACTACACAATGTTTATTGACTAGATTATTCACGTAATTCTTAGCTAAGTATTATAGTTGTGTGCTTTCTCAATGGACATGGTTAATTATGGCTATCTACTCCGATTACAGAGCACTTCGAGTGTGCCAGAGGCCAGAATAACTGATGAATTTACGAATGCTCAACACCCGGTGAATATATGGCCGGTGTCAGTTAACTTCAGGGGAAAAAGCGTAAATATATTGTTGCCAGCAGCACGTTTAGTCACCAACGCTCTGGATAACATGAAAACAGCCTAACCAGCTCTTTGCCAGTCAGCTTGGGTGCTTGACTGCCGTTGTGAGGTCAGAATGCTTGGATCAACCCTATTCCTCAGCAAGAGTGTCCAGTGATGCACTCCTAGGGCGAAACGCTCTGAATTTATGAACGGACAATCTGCCAAGGCTCTGGATTTACGAACACACAGAGTACACTCTGGCACTCCAGCTTGAATTTACAAACACACAAAATTGTAAAATGTCAAGCGAGTCAATTGTTATGCTAGCGAGAGGTTGCATGGCAACAGCATTAACTTCCAGGTAGACAAGCGAAGGGCTAGTATGATCAACTGAAAGAATACCGTTTGTTTACAGTGTACTAAAATTAGCTAATAGTGTATATGCTCTAAGTATGTAGTATGTGTATTCAAACACGGCTATTGTCTTGGTTTGCTGTTATGTCAATAATATCTTCTCTCCCAGCATGCATTCCATTTCCACTGTATCTCCCGTTGGTTGAAGACCAGGCAGGTGTGCCCCCTAGACAACAGGGAGTGGGAGTTTCAGAAGTGAGTGTCATAATTTTATTCATAACACTTATTCAAAACACTACTCCATGGTCCTAGCTAAACTGCAGTCAATCAGAGCTGCAGTATGCTTGCCTTTTGGGGAAGTAGATGGCTGAAAAAAAACAACAGCCATGCGTCCATTTTACTGGTGCTAATGTATTATTCCACCGCCTCATTGTAGATGAGTTGTGTATGTCAAACAGTTAATAACTAACACTCCCTTTCCCTCTCTTACAGATATGGACACTAGGTGGAAGACTCTGGACCATTACTTGGGCTTCTGCAAGTTTCATGGTTTCTGTTGCTTTCTTTCTTCGTATGATAGATTCCACTTTGAGTACATTGCAAATACTGAGGACATCCACCCCCACATCTCATTGTTTTATGCTTGCTGGAAAACAATGTTTTTTAAGTTGAATTTGCAATGTAGTAAATTATAAATAAACAATGTTCTGTGTAGCTGCCTTGATTTGGAATTGATGACTAGACATGGAAATACAATTTTAGAAATACCATGTAGGCCATAATTTTAAGTAAGAATTTGTTCTTAACTGACTTTCCTAGTTAAATAGCTGAAATTAAGTTATTTTTCTAATATTATATAGAAATTGTATTTTTTTTGTGTTGGAAGTTACAGATCATTGGTTGAAAGACCAAATTGACAAAACGGTTTTGTAAGATGAAGTGGTTCATAACTTAAAGTTGCACTATGCAGAAATTGCACCTCCATTTCCTGGTTGCTAAAACTCTTAATAGTTTGCCTAATTTCAGTTAGTGAAAAAACAAGTTAGTGTAGATAAATATTGTACCTTCTAAATCGCTGTGGAATATTTTCCATAAGCAAAAATAGTTTCAGCTGTGTGAAACTTGTATACAAAATCGAAAGTAAGAAACAAAACTTAAGAACGGGAAGCATAGAAATTGCGCCCATGGAACATATCTACGGCTTCTTAGACTTGCTTTCAAGTAGAATAAAACCCCTATAACTCACATTTCTTTGAATTTGGTCAGGCCTCCCAAAAAGTTACATATTGCCACTTTAACACAAATTACCACATCCAGCACTAATTTGCAGTCCCATTTTCTATTTGCTATGATTCTCTAGTATGAATGACAGTCATAATGCTACATTGGTTATACTGCTGAGACTACAGTAGTGGTCGATGTGGTTTGTTATCGGACTGGATGGAGGGTAGACCCTTCCAGAACCTCCCCAAAATAGAGCCATTTATTGCGGAAGACAAATTTGAAGAGGATAATCCATGGAGCGAGCATGGACTGTGAGGAGCTGACCCACTATTGGTCACTAATAGTCACCGGCAGAAGATGACCTTGTGAGACCGAAGTAAAGTTTACATTTTTTATTCTGACCTTCAACAGACATTCGCCAAAAGCAATTTAAGAATGTATATATAACTAATTCACCGTTTGTCACAGAATCATCAAGCTAGATATGATTTAGTCTATAAATGTCTTGCATACTTTTACAACCTCTGGTTTGAGGAAAAATTCCAGTTTTGATTTAATAGAAATACAAAGTCTATAAAATGCCATTTTAAAGTGGAAATCAACGTTTTCACTGATTGACAGAATCATCAAACTAGGTATGATTTATTCTATAAATGTCTAGCATACTTAAACAAACTTTGTTTTGAGTAGAAATTCCAGTTTTGATTAGATAGAAATACATAAAATATCATATTGCATTTACAGATGAAGAAATCTAATTCATTGATTGTCCCAGAAAAAAGTGAAAATATGCATTTATTTGCAATAACTTTAAAAAAAATAATTTCAAGTGCAATTTGTTCTATATGAAATTAGTACAACTTTATGTAAACTGTCTATCTTAAATTGTATGCCAAATCAATGTTTGCATATATTAGTGCAACAGTTCCACATGTTAAAGTAGTTACAAGGCACAACAGTCATTTATTTACACGTCTCTAATTTAACAGCGAAGAAGCTCCTTCCAATCATTTTCTATTTTCGCTTTGTTGAAGTCCTTTGTCATCCCCAGACAAGCTGAATGGTACCATCTCTGACACACAGAGCATTCTATCGGAAGTATTAAAAACATAAAACAGGGTTATGTTTATTTACATGTAAATAACAATTCTGGAATACCCCAATTCTGTTACATGCTTTTACAATGAGGAACATTTTCAAATTTAATTGGATTTTTGTTCAATTGCCAAATTGACTTTAAATGACATGCATTTGACCACAACCCTGACAGAAACACACACAACTGCAGTGTTAATCATCGTTGAGTATTCTGGCAATATAAATCATAGTAATAAAGGCATACATTTGCAAAACATATGTGTTGATAAAAAAGGTATCACACATCAATGTTGTAATATTAAACATTACAATAATAGCAGTCTTTGAAATCCAAATCAGTTTAATCGTCACTTGTGCCAGATACGTGTGTACCTATTACAGGTAATTGCTGTCATAGTATCTCTCATAGTAGAAGAATAACATTAGAGCAATAACTAGGGTTGCAAAGGATGGACATTTTCCATGTGAAGTTAAGCCCAGGAATTTTGGGAATTTTCCTTAAATTCATCAAAAAAAGTTAGCTTATAACAGTGAATATTTTTTGTGGGATACACATAAGGCAATTCTAGGTCATAGGGCATATTTTGGTTAAACCATACCCAATTTAATGGAATTGTAAACCTCTACATGCACAGTGTATTCTTCCATCACATGTACAGCTGATTCTCAAGATCTTGCACACTAATGACATGCTGTTGAGCCCACACTACTACACTGTCTGAGCCAATGACTACATGCTTTCTGGTAAGTTTTGATTACAATACTGGGTGGGGTGAATATATTTTATGACATACGTGATTTTTTTGTTAACTAGTAAATAGTAGCCTACAGTAAAGTGTGTTTAAATCATTTCTAACTTATTAACAATTACTGCTAGTTAGGTTTTGCTACCATGTGGGGTTTAGCTTGCTTGAGCCTGCTAACTGAGGAGTGTTAATTCACCTGTTTCCATACATGTTTAATTTTAAACCATTTATCTTACAAAGGAGTTGTTTAATCTAACTGCTTAACTCTATATCTGTACATGGAATTGTATTTGTTTTTATGTACTCCTTTTCTTCTGATCTTTACAGGAAAATGCCACAGGCTCTATCTGATGTGTGGAGACATTTCACTGCAGCTAATGTAGAAGGAAAAGCTGTGTACATTTGCAAATACTGAGCCAAATCATATGTGAAGAATGCAACAAAGATGCAGAATCATCTGGCCAAGTGCATAAAGTTCCCTCAGTGATCACAACAAGCAACCTCTGACAAAAGTCCCTCTACTTTTATTCGAGGTGAAAATGATGAATCAGATACCTTATCGATAGTAACAGCTCATGGTCCTCCTGTAATCAGACGCTTTTTTCACTCGATGGGGGAACGTAGTCAGAAATGCTGATGGATGTCTTGCTCGAGCTGTGTATGCAACTGGTTGACCTCTGATGCTCAAAGGCAATGTGTATTGGAAGAGATTTCTGAATGTTCTTCACCCAGCATACACCCCTCCAATCAAACATGCTTTATCTACTCATTTGCTGGATGCAAAGTTCAGAGTTCAAGTGAAGGTCAAGCAAATCATAGAGAAAGCAGACTGTATTGCAATCATCTCTGATGGGGGGTTGAATGTTCGTGGGCAAGGAATAATTAACTACACTCTCCACCCCTCAAACAGTATTCTACAAGAGCACAGACACCAGGGACAACAAACACACCGGTCTCTACATTGCAGTTGAGCTGAAGACAGTCATCAATGATCTGGGACCACAGAAGGTATTTGCACTGGTGACAGACAATGTTGAGAACATGAAGGCTGCTTGGTCTAAAGTGGAGGAGTCTTACCCTCACATCACACCCATTGGCTGTGCTGCTCATTCATTGAATCTGCTCCTCAAGGACATCATGGCACTGAAAACAATGCAAACACTACAAAGGAGCCAATGAAATGGTTAGGTATGTGAAGGGTCATCAAGTTATAGCAGCAATCTACCTCAAGCAAAGTGAGAAGAGTAAGAGCACCACATTGAAGCTGCCCAGCAACACCCGTAGAGGTGGTGTCGTCATCATGTTTGACAGTCTCCTGGAGGGGAAGGAGTCTCTCCAAGAAATGGCCATATCACAGTCTGCCAATATGGACAGCCCCATCAATAGGATCCTCCTGGATGATGTATTTTGGGAGAGAATGGTAAGCCGCCTGAAACTCCTGAAACCTATAGCAGTAGCCATTGCATGGATTGAGGGAGACAATGCCACCCTGTCTGATGTTCAGACTATGCTTGCAGATGTAAGAAAAGAAATCCGTACTGCCCTGCCCACTTCACTGTTGCTCCAAGCAGAGGGAACTGCAGTTCTTAAATACTGTACATCAAAAAGCGTGAAGACTTCTGCCAGAAGCCCATACACGCCACAGCGTACATGTTGGAGCCCAAGTATGCTGGCTGGTGCAGAGATCAACAAGGCCTATGGTGTCATCACTACCGTGTCTTGCCACCTTGGCCTGGATGAGGGCAGGGTTCTTGGCAGTCTGGTGAAGTACCCTTCCAAGCAAGGGCTTTGGGATAGAGATGTAATATAGCAGTTGTGCCAACATATCTCATCAGCCATTTGGTGGAAGGGACTTTGTGGATCTGAGGCTCTTTCCCCTGTTGCCTCCATCATCCTCCAAATCCAACCGACATTAGCCGCCTCAGAGTGCAACTGGTCCTTGTTTGGGAACACACACCAAAGCAAGCAACAGGCTGACCAATATAAGGGTTGAAAAATTGGTGGCCAACTGGGCAAATTTGAGACTTTTTGAGCCTGACAATGAGCAATCCTCAACATTGTTGGAAAGTGACAGTGAAGATGAGGCCTCAGTCTGATGTTCAATAGGTGGACATTGGGGATGTCCAGGGAGAAGACATGGAATCCTGAGAGGAAGACAACAAAAGCTTTAGTTTCTAGACTATCATTTTACAGATTTATGTTAAACGTTTTTGGGAGATGCGATGGATCATTGGGGATCATTCAATATTCCCTTTCTTTTGTTGTTCAGTGAAATCATCCCATGTGAAGAGTCAACTCATTTAATTAAACTTCAATTCGTAACTAAATTGATTTTTATTTCTATTAGAAGGATTTAATCATTTGCTGTTATGTCTATTTATGATAAGGTAAAATGTTTGTTTCTGTCTCCATATGATAGATATATCCAATGCAAAAGACATCTACATTTCAACGGTATTAATATTCATTTTCACATATTTCCATTAATTCCCATATTTTCCTGTTAATTCCCACGGAATTTTCCACCTCTGAATATTCCCCAAAATGTGCAACCCTAGTAATAACACAAGGATCACCCTGATAAAAAGTTTCAAGACAAAGTTTCATACTTCTAAATGTCTTGAAGGATGAAACTACATGAGTTTTCATAGCCTACCATTATATTACACCATGACAAACCCAGTTGGTCAGATCATTTTTATCTGGATGATGCTCAATGTGTGCTTTGCAGTCTTCCTTCGCAATGAAGACTGTAAAAATAAAAGAGAAAGGGGACCACATTTTTATGCATTGTTGACACATTTAAAGACGCTTTCTGGAACCCATAGTTCTAAAGGTTGTGCTTCAAAGACAAAAATGTCCCTCACAGTTAAATACTACATTGTTCTCTCACTGTCTGCTTTGCCTCCTTCCCACACCCTGTAGCAAAGGGTTCCCGAAGGATTGTTTTTCTGCTTTACATGACCCATTGGAGCCAAAAGTTTACCTCGAAAACACCTAGTCAACCTTGTAAGCTACTGTAAGTCTGAGCATTTCCCTCCCTTTTTTCTGTATTTCCTGTTAGCCTAATGTAGAATTTAAATAACACATCCCCTGGCTAAGACATAAAAACAGCAAGGTTCCACATGTGGGATTTAGAAATATATGTAACATGAATCACAATAACTACAGTAGGTATATCAAACCTACAACAAAGTATATTAAACCTCCCAAAATGTTTTTTCCAGTATCAGTATTTCCTTTTTCAGGCTTTTTTCCCTGAGGTAATAGATTCAACTGTTCAACACTTACAGCCAAATGTTTAATACCCTGGTAATTCCCAGAACACATTCTGGAAAGTCTATAGATTCCGTGGTCACTTTATTAGGTACAACCCCCTTTGCATCTGGAACAGCATGAATTAAAAACTGTTGATGAACCTGGGAAAGGAGATGGACTGTTCAAGTTATTAAGTCCAGTTGGAGTTTATTACAGTCAGTACAAGTTTTGGAACTTTTCTGAGTTACAAAAGACCATCACAGACTGTGCTGTCATTTTGCACATTCTAAAGTTCAAACAGTAACAGAATACCTGAATACTTCTCTGCATGCTTTACTTGTCTAGCAAGCCAAGACCACTGGACTTGGTGTGTGTAGGAGCAATGTATTTTTGTGAATAGGGTGGTGAACCTAATAAAGTGGCAACTGAGTGTAGATATCACAAACGACTCCTTTTGAGCAGTGTCTGTCTGTTATACGTTAGATCAATGGGTATAATGGTAAATCTGATCCCCAAGGTCTTCATAGGCTCACTTGGATATATAGAGTTGGAGGTAAAGAAATAAATATGAAACTAGGACATTGAAAACTGGCAGAGTTCTTTCATCCACATCCATTGACATAAAATATGTATTTTAAAGTATAAATACCCTTCCAAGACCACTGTATTTCTGGGTGTTTTAAAAGGTTTGCAAATAGTTATTTCTGCAAGGAATGTGAATGGAAAGGGATTTGGTAATACCTATCTAGGTGATGTAGCTTCTACACTGGTATAATGGGTCAAATGTGTGGCAATTTCACACCTCCCTGCTGAATTACAGTGGGGAGAACAAGTATTTGATACACAGCCGATTTTGCAGATTTTCCTACTTATAAAGCATGTAGAGGTCTGTATTTAAAAAAATCATAGGTACACTTCAACTGTGAGAGACGGAATCTAAAACAAAAATCCAGAAAATCACAATGTATGATTTTTAAGTAATTAATTTTCATTTTATTGCATGACATAAGTATTTGATCACCTACCAACCAGTAAGAATTCCGACTCTCACAGACCTGTTAGATTTTCACCTGTCCACACACTCAATCAATCAGACTCCAACGTCTCCACAATGGCCAAGACCAGGGAGCTGTGTAAGGACATCAGGGTTAAATTGTAGACCTGCACAAGGCTGGGATGGGCTACAGGACAATAGGCAAGCAGCTTGGTGAGAAGGCAAAAACTGTTGGCGCAATTATTAGAAAATGGAAGAAGTTAAAGACGACGGTCAATCACCCTCGGTCTGGGGCTCCATGCAAGATCTCACCTCGTGGGGCATCAATGATCATGAGGAAGGTGAGGAATCAGCCCAGAACTACACGGCAGGACCTGGTCAATGACCTGAAGAGAGCTGGGACCACAGTCTCAAAGAAAACTATTAGTAACACACTACTCCGCCTTGGATTAAAATCCTGCAGCGCACGCAAGGTCCCCCTGCTCAAACCAGCGCATGTCCAGGCCCGTCTGAAGTTTGCCAATTACCATCTGGATGATCCAGAGGAGGAATGGGAGAAGGTCATGTGGTCTGATGAGACAAAAATAGTGCTTTTTGGTTTTAGCTCCACTCGCCGTGTTTGGAGGATGAAGAAGGATGAGTACAACCCCAAGAACACCATCCCAACCGTGAAGCATGGAGGTGGAAACATCATTCTTTGGGGATGCTTTTCTGCAAAGGGGACAGGACGACTACACCGTATTGAGGGGAGGATGGATGAGGCCATGTATCGCGAGATCTTGGCCAACAACCTCCTTCCCTCAGTAAGAGCATTGAAGATGGGTCGTGGCTGGGTCTTCCAGCATGACAACGACCTGAAACACACAGCCAGGGAAACTAAGGAGTGGCTCCGTAAGAAGCATCTCAAGGTCCTGGAGTGGCCTAGCCAGTCTCCAGACCTGAACCCAATAGAAAATCTTTGGAGGGAGCTGAAAGTCCGTATAGCCCAGCGATAGCCCCGAAACCTGAAGGAACTGGAGAAGGTCTGTATGGAGGAGTGGGCCAAAATCCCTGCTGCAGTGTGTGCAAACCTTGGTCGGTAGGGATGTCCTTGTCTTACCGCGCACCAGTGACTCCTGTGGCGGGCCGGGCGCAGTGCACGCTAACCAAGGTTGCCAGGTGCATGTGTTTCCTCCGAAACATTGGTGCGGCTGGCTTCCGGGTTGGATGCGCGCTGTGTTAAGAAGCAGTGCGGCTTGGTTGGGTTGTGTATCGGAGGACGCATGACTGTCAACCTTCGTCTCTCCCGAGCCCGTATGGGAGTTGTAGCGATGAGACAAGATAGTAGCTACTAAAACAATTGGATACCACGAAATTGGGGAGAAAAAGGGGTAAATTCTAAAAAATCATAATCATACAATGTGATTTTCTGGGTTTTTGTTTTAGATTCCGTCTCTCAAAAGTTGAAGTGTACCTATGATAAAAATTACAGACCTCTACATGCTTTGTTTTTTTGGAAAACAAAGCAAAATCTGCAAAATCGGCAGTTTATCAAATACGTGCTGCCACCCCCATGCTTCTGTATGTAGAGCTGATTTGGGCCAGTTTATTTTTATTTTTTTCATGAACTTTTGTGAAAAAACACATTTTCACATAGGTTTTGTGCTAGCAGTTTAAGAGAGCAAATAGCAGAGGGACAGCTTGGTTGAAGTCCTAGTTTCTAATGGTTAGTGCAAGTAGATTGCAGAGGGGTTCACATACAGTTCAGAAGCAAATCATTAAGTATACATTCAGCCCAAAAACCATACATGTACCTTCTACTTCTTATATTAGTGCTTTTTTTTGTTATCCACCCTCTAGTATTTTTCAATACACACGTTAATATATATACATACTGTATATGCAGTTGAAATTGGAAGTTTACATACACCTTAGCCAAATACATTTAAACTCAGTTTTTCACAATTCCTGACATTTAATCCTAGTAAAAATTCTGTGTCTTAGGTCCGTTAGGATCACCACTTTATTTTAATGTGAAATGTCAGAATAATAGTAGAGAGAATGATTTGTTTCAGCTTTTATTTCTTTCATGACATTCCCAGTGGGTCAGAAGTTTACATACACTCAATTAGTATTTGGTAGCATTACCTTTGAATTGTTTAACTTGGGTCAAACGTTTCAGGTAGCCTTCCACAAGTTTCCCCCAATATGTTGGGTGAATTTTGGCCCATTCCCCTTGACAGAGCTGGTGTAACTGAGTCAGGTTTGTAGGCCTTCTTGCTCGCACACGCTTTTTCAGTTCTGCCCACAAATGTTTTATGGGATTGAGGTCAGGGCTTTGTAATGGCCACTCCAATACCTTGACTTTGTTGTCCTTAAACCATTTGCCACAACTTTGGAAGTATGCTTGGGGTCATGGTCCATTTGGAAGACCCATTTGCGACCAAGCTTTAACTTCCTGACTGATGTCTTGAGATGTTGCTTCAATATATCCACATAATTTTCCGTACTCATGATGCCATCTATTTTGTGAAGTGCACCAGTCCCTCCTGCAGCAAAGCACCCCCACAACATGATGCTGCCACCCCCATGCTTCACGGTTGGGATGGTGTTCTTCAGCTTGCAAGCCTCCCCCTTTTTCCTCCAAACATAACGATGGTCATTATGGCCAAACAGTTCTATTTTTGTGTCATCAGACCAGAGGACATTTCTCCAAAAGTACAATCTTTGTCCACATGTGCAATTGCAAACCATAGTCTGGCTTTTTTAGAGAGGTTTTGGATCAGTGGCTTCTTCCTTGTTAAGCGGCATTTCAGGTTATGTCGATATAGGACTCGTTTTACTGTGAACATAGATACTTTTGTACCTGTTCCCTCCAGCATCTTCACAAGGTCCTTTGCTGTTGTTCTGAGATTGATTTGCATTTTTCATACCAAAGTACATTCATCTCTAGGAGACAGAATACGTCTCCTTCCTGAGCAGTATGATGGCTACGTGGTCCCATGGTGTTTATACTTGCGTACTATTGTTTGTACAGATGAATGTGGTACCTTCAGGCGTTTGGAAATTTCTCCCAAGGATGAACCAGACTTGTGGAGGTCTTTTTCTGAGGTCTTGGCTGATTTCTTTTGATTTTCCCATGATGTCAAGCAATGAGGCACTGAGTTTGAAGGTAGGCCTTGAAATACATCCACAGCTACACCTCCAATTGACTGAAATTATGTCAATTAGCCTATCAGAAGCTTCTAAATCCATGACATCATTTTCTGGAATTTTCCAAGCTGTTTAAAAGAACAGTCAACTTAGTGTATGTAAACTTCTGACACACTGGAATTGTGATACAGTGAATTATAAGTGAAATAATCTGTCTGTAAACAATTATTGGAAACATTACTTGTGTAATGCACAAACTAGATGTCCTAACCAACTTGCCAAAACTATAGTTCGTTAACAAGAAATTTGTGGAGTGGTTGAAAAACAAGTTTTAATGACTCCAACCTAAGTGTATGTCAACTTCCGACTTCAACTGTACGTATGTTATTTTATCACTCTTAGTTTTTCTTATTTCCACTGTGGAATGTCCATGTTGATCCTCTTGGTTATCTTGGTCCTCTTGATCCATCCACCTGTCTTCTTTGTTAGTCAGGCCTGACCCCTTCATCCTGTACTTTTGTCCTGTAATCTAATTTAATATGACTGAAGATACAGAATTTTATGCCAGACCCCTTCGTATATGGTATACCAGACTCTTTAGAACTTTGACCACACACCCTCTAGACCAGGGGTGTCAAAGTCAAATGGACGGAGGGCCAAATAAAAAATTTAGCTACAAGCCGAGGGCCGGACTGTTCGAATGTTCATTGAACATTTTTTAAATGACGCATATAGTCTAGTGAACCTAATTGAACCTACTGAAAACCTAACAAATATATTCCAATATGATCAGATAAATAAAGCAATATTTTCTTATGGCTCTATCAGTAATCTTTAATTTTCAACAGACACAAAAGACAAATTTCCTTTATATAAAAATCCCCATAACATGAACATTAAATGAAAGAAACCGGTATTCAAGGCACCATCAGTAGCCTATATTTTCTATTTTAGCAAAAGTGGGCTAAATTTACTTCAAAGAAAAAAACTATAATAGCAATTTTCTATCATCCACTCAACTGAAATATTTTAAAAATATAATTGGATTGAAATACAATAAAATAAAGTGCAAAAATCTATTAATCAAAAACAACACTTTGTTTAAGGAGAAGTAACATGCAGTGAAAACAAATATTAAACTTTAACTTTTAAACTTGAACTGAGTAAAACTCTAAATATGTGATTGCACAGTAATGTTCACTTGTTTGAGGTTGAGGGTGATACTTGGTGGTGTCCCATCTTTTCCACAAGTTCATCAATGTTCGGGGTAAGGCTCTGAGCTGAGGAAATCCTCAGAATTGAGTGGAGGTGTTCAGCAGTAAGTCGACTTCTGTGTGATGTTTTGTTCAAGTTCATCAAAGAAAACAGTTGTTCACACAGGTATGTGCTGCCAAACATAGACAACGTTTGAGCAGCCTGGATGCGCAGCTGGGGCATTGTGTCGGGAGGAAACGGGCGAACTCCGCAGCACCCACTGCCGCATATTTTGCCCTCAGTGCATCATTGCATTGGAGGTCAATCAACTCCATTTGGAGGTTTGGTGGTGAGCTTTCCACGTCAACAGCAAATGGGTTACCGAGCAGTTCCAACCTGCTTTTTTGTGCTTCAAAGTCAGCAAATCGGCATCGAAAGTCAGCGGCAAGCATACCTATTTTATCAGCCAACTGTGCGCTCGGGAACGCACTGGTAGAGAGCTTCTCTTTCATGGTCTGGCAGCTGGGAAAGTGGCTCAAATTTTCTTTCCGCATCTGCGTCTCCCACAGAGTCAGTTTGGTTTTAAATGCCTTCACTGTACTGTACATATCAGAGATGACACGATCCCGACCCTGCAGCTGCAAGTTCATTGCATTCAGATGACTCGTAATGTCACACAGAAAAGCCATTTCACACAGAAACATTTCGTCTCGGAGTTGTGTTGTGTCTTTCCCTTTGCTGTCCAAGAACAGACAAATCTCCTCACGAAGCTCGAAACATCTTTGAAGCACCTTTCCCTGGCTTAGCCATCGCACCTCTGTGTGATAAGGCAAATCACCATGCTCCGTTTCTAACTCCGTCAGAAATGCCTTGAACTGGCGGTGATTCAAACCTTTGGCTCTGATAAAGTTAACTGTGCGCGTGATGATGCTCATTACATGCTCCATTTTCAAGGCTTTACCGCACAACGCTTCCTGGTGTATGATACAATGATAAGCTGTCAGCTCACCTGTCGCGTTTTCCTCTTGCATCTTTTCCCGTATCTTCGCCACCAGTCCGCTCCTGTGTCCACACATCGCAGGTGCTCCGTCGGTTGTCAAACCCACGAGTTTTTCCCAAGGCAGCTCCATCTCATTTACACATCTTGACACCTCTTCATACAAATCATGCCCCGTAGTTGTGCCATGCATAGGACGTAAAGCCAAAAACTCCTCTGTCACGCTTAGGCTGGAGTCCACTCCGCGGATGAAAATTGACAACTGGGCAATGTCAGAAATGTCGGTGCTCTCATCCACAGCCAAGGAATATGCAATGAAATCTTTTCCCTTTTTCACAAGCTGCTCTTTTAGATTGATGGACAACTGGTCTACTCTCTCGGCAATGGTGTTTCTGCTCAGACTCACATTTAAAAAGAGTTGCCTTTTTTCTGGGCAAACTTCGTCACAAACTTTAATCATGCAGTTTTTGATGAAATCCCCCTCCGTAAATGGCCGGGCTGATTTAGCGATCTCTTCTGCCAAAATAAAACTGGCCTTGACAGCAGCCTGGCCTTGTGATTTGGCTTTTTTGAACAGAGCCTGTCGAGATTTGAGGCCTCGTTTTAATTCCTCTGCCTTTTGTAGCCTTTGTTCCATGTCCGTGAACAAATACTCCGACTCCCACCTTGTTTGAAACCCCCGGTTCTCAGTGTCCACCTTCCGTTTTGCCATTTTTGATGGGTATCTGAAAGTTAATTTTACTGTGATGCTGACAACTGCTGTGCCAATAAATATTGAAATGAAGCAGCCTACTGCTCGGTGCGTCACCGTTGCATTGTGGGAAATGTAGTATTGGTGCGTGTAAAAGATCTGCGGGCTGCCGGCTTGCTGCGGTCTGCGGGCCGGTTCTAATAATAAATCAAGATCATCCCAGGGGCCGTAAAAAACCTTCTCGCGGGCCGGATGTGGCCCGCGGGCCTTGACTCTGACATATGTGCTCTAGACGGACTACATGCCCTCTATCAAGTCAAACCTGGAATTTTTACTCAAAACAAAGGTTGTAAAAGTATGCTCGACATTTATAGAATAAATCATATCTAGCTTGATGATTCTGTGACAAACGGTGAATTAGTTATTGATTTTAACATTTTAAAAGGTTTTTGCGAATGTCTGTTGAATGTATTTCTATAAAATTAAAACAGTAATTTTTCCTCAAAACAAAGGTTGTAAAGTATGCTCAACAATTATAGAATAAATCATACATAGTTTTATTATTTTGTGACAAATGGTGAATTAGTTATTGATTTTAACATTTTTAAATGGCTTTTGGCGAATGTCTGTTGAATGTCCGAATGTGTGAATCTAAAACTAACTTTACCTCAGTCTTGTGAGACCAGTGGGGAATACTAAAGTTGCCCCGCATACTATGTTCGGTTTGCTCCTAAACTCAGCAAAAAAAGAAACGTCCCCTTTTCAGGACCCTGTCTTTCAAAGATAATTCGTAAATATCCAAATAACTTCACAGATCTTCAAGAACAGATACAGCCCTTGGTTCACTCCAGACCTGACTGCCCTCGACCAGCACAAAAACATCCTGTGGCGGACTGCATTAGCATCGAATAGCCCCCGTGATATGCAACTGTTCAGGGAAGTCAGGAACCAATACACGCAGTCAGTCAGGAAAGCTAAGGCCAGCTTCTTCAGGCAGAAGTTTGCATCCTGTAGCTCCAACTCCAAAAAGTTCTGGGACACTGTGAAGTCCATGGAGAACAAGAGCACCTCCTCCCAGCTGCCCACTGCACTGAGGCTAGGAAACACGGTCTCCACCGATAAATCCATGATTATCGAAAACTTCAATAAGCACTTCTCAACGGCTGGCCATGCCTTCCGCCTGGCTACTCCAACCTCGGCCAACAGCTCCGCCCCCGTAGTTCCTCACCCAAGCCTCTCCAGGTTCTCCTTTACCCAAATCCAGATAGCAGATGTTCTGAAAGAGCTGCAAAACCTGGACCCGTACAAATCAGCTGGGCTTGACAATCTGGACCCGCTATTTCTGAAACTATCTGCCGCCATTGTCGCAACCCCTATTACCAGCCTGTTCAACCTCTCTTTCATATCGTCTGAGATCCCCAAGGATTGGAAAGCTGCCGCAGTCATCCCCCTCTTCAAAGGGGAGACACCCTGGACCCAAACTGCTATAGACCTATATCCATCCTGCCCTGCCTATCTAAGGTCTTCGAAAGCCAAGTCAACAAACAGGTCACTGACCATCTCGAATCCCACCGTACCTTCTCCGCTGTGCAATCTGGTTTCCGAGCCGGTCACGGGTGCACCTCAGCCACACTCAAGGTACTAAATGATATCATAACCGCCATCGATAAAAGACAGTACTGTGCAGCCGTCTTCATCGACCTCGCCAAGGCTTTCGACTCTGTCAATCACCAAATTCTTATCGGCAGACTCAACAGCCTCGGTTTTCGGATGACTGCCTTGCCTGGTTCACCAATTACTTTGCAGACAGAGTTCAGTGTGTCAAATCAGAGGGCATGCTGTCCGGTCCTCTGGCAGTCTCTATGGGGGTGCCACAGGGTTCAATTCTCGGGCTGACTCTTTTCTCTGTATATATCAATGATGTTGCTCTTGCTGCGGGCAATTCCCTGATCCACCTCTACGCAGACGACACCATTCTATATACTTTCGGCCCGTCATTGGACACTGTGCTATCAAACCTCCAAACGAGCTTCAATGCCATACAGCACTCCTTCCGTGGCCTCCAACTGCTCTTAAACGCGAGTAAAACCAAATGCATGCTTTTCAACCGATCGCTGCCTGCACCCGCATGCCCGACTAGCATCACCACCCTGGATGGTTCCAACCTTGAATATGTGGACATCTATAAGTACCTAGGTGTCTGGCTAGACTGCAAACTCTCCTTCCAGACTCACATCAAACATCTCCAATCAAAAATCAAATCCAGAGTCGGCTTTCTATTCCGCAAAAAAACAGCCTCCATCACTCACGCTGCCAAGCTTACCCTAGTAAAACTGACTATCCTACCGATCCTCGACTTCGGCGATGTCATCTACAAAATGGCTTCCAACACTCTACTCAGCAAACTGGATGCAGTCTATCACAGTGCCATCCGTTTTGTCACTAAAGCACCTTATACCACCCACCACTGCGACTTGTATGCTCTAGTCGGCTGGCCCTCACTACATATTCGTCGCCAGACCCACTGGCTCCAGGTCATCTACAAGTCCATGCTAGGTAAAGCTCCGCCTTATCTCAGTTCACTGGTCACGATGGCAACACCCATCCGTAGCACGCGCTCCAGCAGGTGTATCTCACTGATCATCCCTAAAGCCAACACCTCATTTGGCCGCCTTTCGTTCCAGTACTCTGCTGCCTGTGACTGGAACGAATTGCAAAAATCGCTGAAGTTGGAGACTTTTATCTCCCTCACCAACTTCAAACATCAGCTATCCGAGCAGCTAACCGATCGCTGCAGCTGTACATAGTCTATAGGTAAATAGCTCACCCTTTTTCACCTACCTCATTCCCATACTGTTTTTATACTGTTTTTATTTATTTACTTTTCTGCTCTTTTGCACACCAATATCTCTACCTGTACATGCCCATCTGATCATTTATCACTCCAGTGTTAATCTGCAAAATTGTATTATTCGCCTACCTCCTCATGCCTTTTGCACACATTGTATATAGACTGCCCATTTTTTTCTACTGTGTTATTGACTTGCTAATTGTTTACTTCATGTGTAACTCTGTGTTGTCTGTTCACACTGCTATGCTTTATCTTGGCCAGGTCGCAGTTGCAAATGAGAACTTGTTCTCAACTAGCCTACCTGGTTAAATAAAGGTGAAATAAAATAAAATAAAAAAATTGTAAAGGGTTTAAACACTTTCCCATGCTTGGTCAATGATCCATAAACAATTAATGAACATGGAACTGTCATTAAGACACTAACAGCTTACAGATGGTAGGCAATTAAGGTCACAGTTATGTAAACTTAGGACACTAAAGAAGTCTTTCTACTGACTCTGAAAAACACCAAAAGAAAGATGCCCATGCTTTTCTGCATAAAAGTGCCTTAGGCATGCTGCAAGGAGGCATGAGGACTGCAGATGTAGCCAGGGCAATATATTGCAATGTCCGTACTGTGAGACGCCTAAGACAATGCTACAGGGAGACAGGACAGACAGCTGATCGTCCTCGCAGTGGCAGACCACGTGTAGCAACACTTGCACAGGATCGGTACATCCAAACATCACACCTGCAGGACGGGTACAGGATGGCAACAACAACTGCCCGAGTTACACCAGGAATACACAATCCCTCCATCAGTGCTCAGACTGTCCGCAATAGGCTGAAAGAGGCTGGACTGAGGGCTTGTAGGCCTGTTGTGAGGCAGGTCCTCACTAGACATCACCGGCAACAACGTCGCCCATGGGCACAAACCCACCGTCGCTGGACCAGACAGGACTGGCAAAAAGTGCTCTTCACTGACGAGTTGCGGTCTTGTCTCACCAGAGGTGATGGTCGGATTCACATTTATCGTCGGAGGAATGAGCGTTATACCAAAGCGGGATCGATTTGGAGGTGGAGGGTCTGTCATGGTCTGGGGCGGTATGTCACAGCATCATCGGACTGAGCTTGTTGTCATTGCAGGAAAACTCAACGCTGTGCGTTTACAGTGAAGACATCCTCCTCCCTCATTTGGTACCCTTCCTGCAGGCTCATCCTGACATAACTTTCTAGCATGACAATGCCAGCAGACAATGATCCCTCCTGTCTCAGCCTCCAGTATTTATGCTGAAATTGTTTGTGTCGGGGGGCTAGGGTCAGTCTGTTATATCTGGAGTATTTCTCCTGTCTTATCCAGTGTCCTATGTGAATTTAAGTATTCTCTCTCTCACTCACTCACTCGCACTCACCTGGCTTGATGACTCCTTGTTGGCCCCAGTCCACCTGGTCGTGCTGCAGCTCCAGTTTCAACTGTTTTGCCTGCGGCTATGGAACCCTGACCTGTTCACCGGACATGCTATTTTCAACTCTCTAGAGACAGCAGGAGCGGTAGAAATACTCTGAATTATCTGCTATGAAAAGCCAACTGACATTTACTCATGAGGTGCTGACCTGTTGCACCCTCTACAACCACTGTGATTATTATTATTTGACCCTGCTGGTAATCTATGAACATTTGAACATCTTGGCCATGTTCTGTTATAATCTCCACCCGGCACAGCCAGAAGAAGACTGACCACTCCTCATAGCCTGGTTCCTCTTTAGGTTTGTTCCTAGGTTCTGGCCTTTCTAGGGAGTTTTTCCTAGCCACCGTGCTTCTACACCTGCATTGCTTGCTGTTTGGGGTTTTAGGCTGGGTTTCTGTACAGTACTTTGTGACATCAGCTGATGTAAGAAGGGCTTTATAAATACATTTGATTGATTGATTGATTGACCAGTCATACTGCTCGTTCTGTACGTGATTTCCTGCAAGACAGGAATGTCAGTGTTCTGCCATGACCAGCAAAGAGCCCGGATCTCAATCCCATTGAGCACATCTGGGACCTGTTGGATTGGAGGGTGAGGGCTAGGGCCATTCCCCCCAGAAATGTCTGGGAACTTGCAGGTGCCTTGGTGGAAGAGTGGGGTAACATCTCACAGCAAGAACTGGCAAATATGGTGCAGTCCATGAGGAGATGCACTGCAGTACTTAATGCAGCTGGTGGCCACACCAGATACATCTGTTACTTTTGATTTTGACCCCCCTCCTTTGTTCAGTCACAGATTATTCTGTGTCTGTGGAACTTGTTAAGTTTATGTCTCAGTTGTTGAATCTCATGTTCATACAAATATTTCCATAAGTTAAGTTTGCTGAAAATATATGCAGTTGATAGTGAGAGGACGTTTATTTTTTTGCTGAGTTTAGTAGAACTCGGCTAGGCGAAGAAAACGTCTGTGCCTCGTATACTCCCTTCAGCTGTGTAGTGCTCGGGCAAAAACACAAAACATTCACCCCTTGGAGTCTCGGGGACAGAGTGGGAAACCCTGCTCTATACTATTGGATAGAGAGCAATCACTGCAGCTGTTCACGCCATGTTAGTGGCCAAATCAAAACCCAACCTTCATTTATCCGTTGTGACACAGAGATGTTAATGATTATTACCAAAATAATTTTATTTACACGTTGTAGTCAATTTTGACATTAGAATAACTGTTTGACTCAACTCGATGCAACAGGCCGTTTTCAAAGGGATTCGTTGCTTTTCAAAAGGCAGTCCTTTTTAAAGTTTTATTTAAGTGTCAATATTACAGTGTCCCTCTTGCAATAACATAGCTTCCTCAAATTAGTTAATCTAAACTAAATCAAGAAATCTGTAATTCGTTTAGATGTTTTTGCCGAAGAGGTCTTAGACGCGAAATTTGACATCTAACTAAGATGCTTGGTGCAGTATTTCTCAAATGGAAACATTTGCACGAAAACAACTATTCTCATTGGAGGAATGACAACAAACACTTCATTAAAGATTCCTGTACATATTTCCCACTGAGGGAGTTATATTACCCTGGCCCAGGTTGAACCGGGCAATGGCCTGACACGTCATTGGGGCAGAAACAGGGAGGGAGGAGGCACTTTTTAAATCAAACAGTAATCTGCGCCCGCTCGGTCATATTGTCAACAAGGCAGCATGGTACATCTTCCAGAAACATCTCTTTACATAAAATACAATTAGAATTTTCAAACTACTTTTCATTTTGATGGCAGATTAAGCGTTTTTTTAAAGAGTAAAATCACAGAATCCTACTCATCACTCCATGTGCTTAATTATGTCACTTTTGTTTTGAGACGATTTTGCTGTCAGCCAGAGCGGGCACATCGCTCACGCTCAGGAGGCAAACAGGCTCCTACTCGGAGTAGTTTAAACCGGGTGAAAAGTGATTGCGTCCTACTCGGAGTAGTACTGTTGACCAAACTGAGGAAGCAGATAGATTTCAGCTACCGAACTTCGATTTGCCTCAACAACAAACAAAAAAGTGTGTGCACGAACAGCCGACAGTACTACGAACAGATGGTAATCCCCAGCAGGAAGACAAATAGCCAGGGAAAATCCCGGCCACAGCAGTGAGATCACCTGTGGTACAGGCTGGTCTGTAATATCACCTGTGGTATTAGTCAGTAGCTAGGATTATATCCAATTGGCGACAGATTTGAATGTTTATATTCTAAAATCCGCAAAAAGAAAATATGCTAATTTTCCCACCGGTAACCAGGTTTCCGTACAACTTTAAGTGAGTAAAGTGTAATGACAGGCCTGATGGAAACTGAAAATGTTACGTCAAACTGTCCAAATGTCGACCTAAAAATACGCTAGACAGGGTGGGATCTGTTTCTGGATAAGAGCGATACTATTTATTTTAAACAGCAGTCAAGCATTTATCACCATCTCACCAGAACCTCAATATTTATTGGAAAGGAGCATCAAGATCACCGTGCACTTTCATCACCCTTTGTAGTTCATCAATTATTTCATTTTAGCCTAATAAACTGCATGGTTTCTGGGTTCGTAGTGGGAGGACCACACACCGTATCATCCATCGGGTTTCCAAGTTTACTTTGATGGTTTTTATATCAATATTTGCGCATAAATGCGTTTCAATCACCATTTTCACAACAAGATCCACCATGTCATACTAACAAATGAGCATTTTTACAATCATACCGAAACCTCTTGTTTCCTTCCATCAGAGCGGTCTTCATTTATTTATTACATAAAAGTGTGATTGGAAACGTGTTCTATAGCATCAAAACTGTGATATCACGGGTAAATTGTGACCGACGGACTTATCTACAAATAAGTTATTTATGATGCAAGGTGATTTGTAAATTAGTCAGTCACGCCTTGCTTTTAAAATCGTCTGCAATGACAAACGCGCCCCAGTGATGGCCACTGCCCTTCGAAGCATTATGGAGAGAATTGTCTGACTTGCCTGCCTAGGTTTGTTAGGGCGGAGGCAAGCCATCTATCTCACCATTATTTATATACAGTATCCCTGCAAGTTTCTGTAGTTGCTCTTCAACAACTTCATTCTGCAGCCATTGCCTGCATTGTGGGAGGCTCTCTACTGTCAACCAATATATTAGGGTGTTTGACCCTCGTGAACAAATGCATGACGGAAATAGGAACCAACGCGATTCATACAGTGGATATCAGTGGAGGCTGGTGAAGGGAGGGCAGTTCATAGCTGGAACGTAATGAAACACTCAAT
Organism: Oncorhynchus keta; assembly: GCF_023373465.1. NCBI lineage: Eukaryota > Metazoa > Chordata > Actinopteri > Salmoniformes > Salmonidae > Oncorhynchus > Oncorhynchus keta. The sequence continues at coordinate 16,857,040 of NC_068425.1, read as the reverse complement.
CCACACATTACATTTAATCTACTCCATTCCAGCTACTAATTTGGCCATCCTCCACTCACCAGCCTCCACTGGTGGATATATACAAATAAATGTGATAGGAGGCATTCTGGTTGTAGCCAAAAATGTACACGCCTTGTGCCTCTTGACAAGTAGTTGAATGATAAATTGATGGGAATTAATTGACAAATGCACCAAGGGCATTCAGAACTGGTGAAATGAAGCAACGTTTTCCTAATGCCATGATCTGTGTTCATCATGGGAACTTACATTTTAATGACCAACTCATCTGATTAAAACAACCATGACAAAATAATTTGCAACAACCAAATATTTATTGATTCAAATTGATACTTCCATCACGGTTTCAAAATCAAACAAAATAGTAATATTACTTGTTTTTTTGCATTTGGAAGGAGAGTCAGACATTAAAATAATGTACGTTACAGTAAAAGTGAGTAAAACAGAAGACCTGAGGGAAATAGCTTTACCACATCCACTCCTGATAGAAAACAAATAGCCATTGATTTGGTTGGCTCAGTAGAAAACACAGAAGATGACAACTCCATATAATAATGTCTCTAAAATGTTCCTCTGATCTGATGTTAATTTGTGAGTCCTGTTTGACTATTCCAGATTCAGGCAAAAAAACAACAAGGGATGGGGTGGGTGGGAAGAGGAGTCGATGGGAATTCTGAATGAGAAGGCTCTGACAGGCTGTTTTGATTCCCCATCATTAACCAGTAGTGGTCCCATCAGTATCCATGAGTTGGCTTGAATAACCACTAAGAGCTAACAGCCCCAAATAGGTGGGCTCCATTTAAGAACATACAGTATAAGAGTTGCTGTTGACCCCCCTCCACAAACCCTTGTCTAGTGTAAAACTTGCTGCATGCCTCTAGTCTCCTCTTTACCCATATGCCAATCAACATTACCCATTTGATCCATACACAGTGGAATAATCTCAAATAAGCTTTTTAGCTCTCCCAACACCTGACGACATCCATTTGTTACTCTCCCGCCACTCGTTCTTCTTCCCGCTCCCCTCTTTTTAAATCGCCCCTCTTTTTTCTTCACCTCTCCTCTAGGGCGAAGGGCTCCCGAACTTGGCGCTCAGCTTGGTGATGAGGGCCATGACCTTGGGGTTACCCTGGTACTTGGCGATGTTAGCTGGGTTCTGAGCCACATCCTGGAAAGCTGCCATCACCTCAGGGTCCTGGAGAAAAAACCCAGGAGAGTTGAGATTAGATATGGATACTGACAAGGAATCCAAGGGCTAACTGTAAGACTGCAAACACTTCAATTTAAGGGGCATCGTACCTTCATGGCGTTGAGCACCTCTGGGTCGTTAAAGAGCTCTCCCAGACCAGGCATGCCGAAAGGAGAGCCTCCAGCCCCGCCTGGGAAACCGCCAGCACCCCCTGGGAAACCGCCAGCACCCCCTGGGAAACCGCCAGCACCCCCTGGGAAACCGCCAGCACCTACAGCATGAAACAAGGAACCCAGGATTAATGCGATTACAGGGCTCCAATGGACCCTTGGGTGATGGTCAGATAATGTAGAGCAGTGGTCACCAGCCCAGGTACTGGAGAATTACAGGGCCAGGGATTACAGGCCTTTGTTCAAGCCCTGCACTAACAAACCTGATTTAGCTAATCAACTTATCGTCAAGACATTTCATGAACCCATATTCCCTCTCTTACCTGGGAAACCTGGGAAGCCACCTCCTCCTGCTGCTTGTCTCGCCTCCTCCTCCTGCGCAGAGTTTAAAACATTGAGACACTATTTTGAAATTCTTATTCTCCTTTCTGTTCTTGCACCAAACACTCACCCTCTGAGCTTTCTCATGCTCTTCCCTCGCTTTCTTTACCCTCTCCTTCCTGTCCTTGATCTCTCGCTCCTCCCTCTTGCGCTCATACTTGCGCCGGTGCTCAATGATTTTGTTAGCCTGAGGAGAGAAAGAGCATGAGTTGAAAGTCAGACCAGAAGACACTGATTGACCAGACAACCTTGAAACTGCTCTAGTTTCAAAAAGACAGTTAGTGGCTGGGGCTGGGTACCTTGGGCTGGACCTCTTTCAGCATAGCGCTGGCGTCCTCATCGTAGTCCAGTTTGCAGGCAGTGGCCAGGTCCTTAGCTGCCTCCTCCCAGTGCCCCAGCAACCTGACACACAGGGATGAAAGAGACTCAATCCAAGTATTGTATTAGGGGTGTGCCAAAATGGCCATACTCGTATCTGTAAATTGACAGTTGATAGTCAGATCAGATGATACTCGTGAGCGGAAAAAACAGAAGTGTTTTAATATTTTATTTAACTATGGACTTATTAGATGTTGGCAAAATACCTCCCTGCACATTCACTGCAAAATAAAGCTGCAGATTAGGAGCAGCATGCGGCTGTGTGTGTCTGTGTCCTCAACTTGCAATGGGCTGCCAAGTTTGCTGACACTCATTCAGAATGCCCATCAGCAATTCATACCCCCCTACCCATGCTAGACATTATGTACATCTTCATAGCAAATGTCCTCGCCATGTGATTTATCATAGTAGCAGGCAGCAGCAATCTAAATGATCAGCCTGAAAAATATGCAAGAAAAACTGATCTGGTGAAAGTATGACTTGAGTGGACAGAGAAATAGAGCTTCACTCTATCCAATCAGAGCATCATGATCAACGTACAGCCAGGCCTTTTCTTTAGACAGCCAGCCAGTTGAGTTATTTAGTGTAGAACCTTGCACATGACTGACTAACTTGAGAAAGATGTGGCTGACACTCAAATGTATTTTTTCCAATCACAAATAATAAAAATGCTGTGATCACAATCGTTTCCAGAAAATTGGCAACATCCCTTACGATACTCATTTTGTCCGACTACTTGGCACCCCCATATATTGTATTACTTATAAATCATATACAACTGCATTGTGTCTGATGAGACTGAATATGCAGCCTATCTAGCAGCATACTTGTGAGCTTTCCCCCTCCACTTGTAGGGCTGTGCAGAATCTGGGTTGATGTCAATGGCTCTGTCGCAGTCCCGCTTAGCTGCATTGGGTTTCTGCATCCGGATGTAGACGCTGGCAAAGAACATAAGTCATTCTGTATGAATACTACGTGATCATGTACTAGAGCACATCATGTGGTATGGCATTGTTAAGTCTAGCCGCGGGACTCACCTAGCCCTCTTGGCATACATGATAGCTACCCGTGGATTGAGTTTGATGGCTTCAGTGAAGAGGTCCAGGGCTTTCTGCAAGTCACCTGTATTTGACAGCAACAAAAAGTGATAATTATAACCACTGGTCATTAAAATGTCTTCCCGATTTACTACAAGGTCAGTGCAATGTCAATGCAAGAACCTTAGAACAACCAACCCACCTTCTCCTAACGCTTCGATAGCTCCCATCTTCTTCTCGTTGGCCTGGTCCATCATTTCCTCTGTCACCTAAAGGAAGAAGAACACACTATTTACCTGCAAGACATGAGATGCCATGTGGTCTTCTGCTTTGGCTGGGAAAATTCAAGCAGTCTTTTTCAGGGCTTGCATGCTCACTAGATGCATTTCTCAATAGTTCTCATCTGCAGAAACCCCCAAATGAAAAGCACTTCATGCACTCTCCCATCCTTAAGTTATATTAATAATGGATGTCTTCAGTAGAGTAAATATTCTCACCTCCAGATTTTCAAAGTCTCCCATCTCCTGAGGTTCGTCTGTGTCTGGCTCAATCACCCCATCTTGGTCGATCTCTGAAGTAGCAAGGGGATCCATCAAGGACTTCAGAATTTTAGCAGATATGAGACACTGAAAGCTTGCGCCTCTAATTCCGTTATTGTATGTTGTATACAGTGGCAACCCGTCATTCAGGACAGGTGGGACAGAGCCCAACCTGTTTTGAGCCCCACATTTTTTTGTGTGTTTGCCTGTTTTAAATTTTTATTTTAGCATGAATACGAGTCACATATCAGTTTGCAAACAATGTAAAAATAAATATATATCATTGAGTTAATAAATCCACATAAAAATATGGTCTTTCAGCCTAGCTCAGTGCTTTCTGTGGCGGTGGGGAAAGCCTGCAGAAAATAGAGGAGCGTTGCGCCGTGATTGGCTCAGTGTTGTGTCACTCACAGGGACACTACGTCACAAACAAGTATTAAGGGTAAACATAGAAAATTCAAGCCCTTTGGCTCCTGCCATAGAATTACATTAGTAGTGCCCTTCCAAGAAGGTTCAAGGTCTTTGTCGACACATAAAATGACATCAAATCACGTTATGTACAGTAGCTGATTGGACTGATCATGTCAACATCTTGCTTTCAAAATCTTAGCTAGCAGTCATCAATTCAACAATCTACTGGCAAATCACTTTTAATTGTTGTCATATGAAAATAAATTGAGAAATTATAGTTAAATGTATTTATAAATAAAATAAAACGTATCGGTGCTCATCGGCCATAAACATTACACAAGTTGGAAAACGCAAATTCATCAATGAGTTGTTTGGAAGGAATTTGTGACAGTGGCTAACTGCAAGCATTGCAACTGGGAAGTTGGGGATAAACGAGCTCAGACAGGGAAAATAAGTTTTGAACGGTCATCCAAATCGGAATTGTAAATCCGGCCCAGGCCTTTCTTTGATGACAAAATTGGCATGCGAAGGATCGCCACACCATCTTCCTTTTCAAGTGAGCAAATCGCAACAAGGAGAGTCCAAAAATGTCTTATATGCTGCTGCATAAATGATGTAACATGCCAGGGAGATATGTATACTGTAGCTAAGAAAGTAATACTAAGTATATGTTGTGTAGTAAGCTGTTAGTAGCCCAATGTGCCTCACCCTAATAATTTGGTCTATTTTCACCTCTTAATTTCATCTGAAGTTACTGTTCTGACTCAGTGGTGTACATGTAGCCTATAACCTGTTTTTGATAAATGTCATCATTGAATATTGTAAGAGCTTTCATTGTGTGCTTATATGCCCCTTTTATTTATCCTACGGTTCCGATTTGGTGTACAGGGAAAACACTAAGAACGGCCCATGTTCTGAAATCTGTCACTGTACATTTCAAAAGTGCAGAACAAATAGTTATATTGACTACATCCGTCCTGGTTTGCTCATTGTCTTAATCGAAATGACTGATTACCTCTTATCCGCTTGTCCCCTTATGCCATAGTTTGTACCTCTCAATTGTCAGTAGATACCACATTTGCTTAAGCAAGTCAGTCATATCAGCTGTTTTTTAAAAGGCAGTAAATGAGGCTGAATGAACTGTTTTGCTGCCAGACAAGGCTCTGCTGATAGCCAGGTGTAGCAGTGGTAAGGTGTTGTAACTGCTGTAGGGACAGCTTTATGTAGGCCCTAACAGTTTGTGGGCATCGTTTGTCACCATTATAGTGCAATTAATGTATCATTTAGTGGAGCAACATTATTTTTTTTGCCCCACCAAGACTTACATGCTGTAATCGCCACTGGTTGTATAAGCACTGCTCAAGAGCTTAGCAATCAGTTTACAAGGCAGCGTTACAAACTGTGTGGTCATGCAACGTATTGTTTGTTGATCTGCGGTCTTCACTGTATCACAATGTATTAGATGGAATGGAACTAAATGTCTGGGTGATGATTTATTGGTATGGTGTGAGAGTCTAAAAAAAAATGTCCTTTTCAGAGGATAATAACCCTTTGGCCTGTGTACTCATTTTCTTTATGAACTGGATGGGTGACTGTGGGAAAATGTGTGGGCCAGGTGTGAGAAAGCTGCCATGGACATACCTAGTTCACTCTCCTCACTCTCAGAGGGGGCATGGGGCTCAGGAGCAGAGGCAGGGGGAGGAGCGCCAGCACATGGACACCCACCCTGAAATTAATTAAGTTTTATTGGCTGAACTGTACTGGTAGGCTGTCAAATATAGCAACTGGATGGATATATGAAACAAGTCATACTTATACCTTGCATGATGAGTCATTTTGGGGGGCTTGTGGAATTGTAGCTCCCATTCTGAAAAAAAAGGATCTTCTATCAATTTCATTCTTTCCAATATGAGCATTTCAATTTTGCCAACTGCTGTCAGTACATGTTGGTGTATTACTTAGTACAGTAGGAATTTCTATCTTTTATTCAATTAAGTCAGTACAACGTACTTTATTATCAGACAGAGAAATATGCCTGATACTTAGCAGCAGCGAGTGGGTGTGACTGCGGCATTCTCGTTCAGGGTAGTTGGAGAATTGGCAACAACAAAAATCACACAAATGCATTAACAATGAATTCATTCATTTAACTCTAATACTCATGATATCCGGGGAATAAACCGGGTTTTGAACATGGGTTGATCCGACTCCTAACAGATAGTGGCCCGCTAATTTTAACGATAAAGAGCAAGTGCACGCTTGACGCTATGCGATAAACAGAAGGATTATCAACTGACCCTTGCAACCAGGCCCGGAGGAAGCCGAGCTCGGGAAGGTGCAATATGGAGGGATTTTCGTCGCACAACTTCACGAAGGCCTTCAACTCATGCACTTTCCGCGGGTCCATTCTCACTTCACAGGTCCAGAACACGCTACACAACAAGAAAGTGCGAGGAAGTAAAAATGAAACTGCTAGCTAGGTAGCTAGTTAAATATGAGCATTGATAGCATACACTTGTGCTGCACAGCCTCATTTAGTATTATTAGTAAACTAGCTAACTCCTTTATCTCAGAAAACATAGTTTGTCCCAGGGCACGTGCATAAATGTAGCATGGATTGTGAGGATAGAATATTCTGGAATTCTGTCGAGTTAGTCATGCCGTGGGGATTAGTTGAATGCATGATCAAATCAGAGAAAACAAACCAGAAATGTTAATTATTTCCAATAAAACACTGCACATGAGGGTTAGATTAGCTACCTGTATGCCCAGACAGCTCTTCAACGACGGGTAGCTTCGAGTAGAGGGGTGCAATCAAGCCTCCACAACAATCGCTTTAAAATACTAGTCGATGGTGTATGTTGTTCCGTAGATTTATTTAACGCAGGCATTAATTAGATAGAAACATATGACAAACAAAACAAGCGATGAGGTCCTGCGTGAATGGGATCAAGTCGCAAACAAAAGAGGTCATATAATTGCTATCCAATCAAAAAACGTAAAATTGTACTTCCACCAATGGTAACGATTGTCTTACAGGAGAGGCTGAAACTTGTCACTTCACAAGCACTGCAGACGGACAGACGCATTTAGCGACATGATATAGTCACAGATTCCTAAATGTTGGCTGTGGTATGAAGAGGTAGTTGTGTTATATAGTTTATGTTTGGTTTTTAGTAATCTAAAGTATTTATATTTGATGTAATTGTATATACCTCAATACAATTTAGCGACACCACTTGTGGCATCATGATGATGCGAGTTAACTGTCGCTGATAGTCTGACCGAGTTGCAACAATGTTGCCCTCACCTAACATTTTGACCAGATCCGCTTCCCAATTGGTGTCATACTCAAAGTTTTGGAGTCAAGGTGAGTGGTGAAATATTTGGTTATTTGTATTTAATGTATTACAATGGTAGGTCATTTTTATATCTTGCCACTGTACAGACAAATTAGCTTATAACTACTGTAGTCAGGGTCAAGATCACAATTGTGTACTTCTGGCGTCCTTTTCTCAAATCCTATTGGAGGAGAAGGTCTGAGGGGAGGGACCTCTTGCTTTCTCACCCAATGGGTTTTTAGAGAGGACGCGTGGAGTATGCAATTGAGATCTGCCCCATGATTTATACAAGCTAATTTCACATGTTATGTTTGAATAACACAAATGCTTGCCTCAGCAAGATTGAAGGCATAATGCATGTTATTCCCCAATAATGTCATAATTTTATTATAGGTCTTAAATAAGGTAGATTTTTATGGCCAGCTGATTGTGGAATATTCTTTAAGACCTAGGTGAAAAAGAACTGTGAATTTATTAGCAAACTTTTCCCTCATTGGTAACCTCTCTGCAGGTCATCTGTGGTGCCCATGCCGGAATGTCTCCGTTAAACCAGAAGGGTGGAAACCGCAGAAGGTTCCACCAAGATACCTCGGCCAGCTAAGCCCCTTCACTCATCCACACCTCATAAAAAATGGTTGATGTACTCATGGGCATACAGCTATTTCCCATTTCTGCCAATCAGTTACTCTACAGCATTTACCCGAAATCAAAGCTCATTGTTATCCTATTCACAATCACAAACTATGGCTATGAATACTGTTGTGTAGTACAGAGCAGTCGCTTCAGGGAGTTTTGAATGGTGGGTTTATAACTTCTTCCCCTTCTTGCTCTCTGTCACAGGTGAGGTGATCCCTGGCTTAACCCAAACAGAGTTTGATCTCCGTCGGCAAAGACTGGCCTCTCTCATTGAGGTTCAAGCAGATCGGCTGGGACCCACTGTTTCGTCCAACAAACACCTCGTCATAGTCCTCTCCCACCCAATCCGCTACATGACCAATGACATCCCCTACCCCTTCCACCAGAACCAGGACTTCCTCTACCTCACAGGCATCCTTGAGCCAGACAGCGCCCTGGTTCTGTGTGGTACCGACCGCCCGGACCAAGCCATCCTCTTTGTACCCCGCAGGGACCCGGCCAGGGAGCTGTGGGACGGGCCCAGGTCAGGGAAGGACGGGGCGGCAGCGTTGACGGGGGTGGAGAGGGTCCACTGCACAGAAGAGTTGGGACTTGTACTCAAAAGCCTTAAAGGTAGGCGTAACTAGGAGAAAGTAATTTGAACATACATATTTTAGAGTAAATGTTACTCTTGGGATGAAAGATTAGGGATTAAAAGCCTGAGGAACATAGCTCCAAATTGTGGATCAAATTTTCATTCCGAACAAATGCAACTGTTTTAACCATTTTAAATTGATGTAAAGAAATTAGCCAAACTATATCACTAACAATTCTACTTTGATTGTTCCCTCTCAGGTAGCACTGTGTGGTATGATGGCTCCAAGCCCTGCCACCCTGGGCTCCACCAGACCCATGTTCGGCCCCTGTTGGAAGGGGGGCCCATGGTGCGCTCTCTCAGACCCCTTACACACTCCCTCAGGGCCCTCAAGAGCCCAGCCGAGGTGGCTCTCATGAAGGAGGCTGGTCGCATCACAGCACAGGTGAGTCACCTCACACACGCCATGAGTGAAGCACTCTCAACTGTTCACGTAACCCTCTGCATCCCCTCTTTCAGGCATTCAAGAAGACTATGGGTATGTCTCAAGGGGACATTGATGAATCTCTACTGTATGCTAAGGTGAGTTACAGGTCTTTAGACACTTTATAATTATGGTGTGTTGTCATTGAAAATATGGTTTAACACCTATGGTAGCAACGATAATGTTGAAATTTTAATGTGAATCTCTTTCTCAACCCTAGTTTGATTTTGAGTGCCGTGCCCATGGAGCCAATTTCTTGGCCTATCCTCCTGTGGTTGCTGGTGGAAACCGAGCCAATACACTTCATTACATAAACAACAACCAGATTGTCAAGGTGAAGGGACATATGTAATGCTGCTGCTGAATGTGGGCCCACAATTGAGGTTAGAAGTTTTAGAATTATTAACACCCCAGCTTTGCCACGATGGTACATACTACATCTATAACAGTAACTCTCTGTCTGTGTCCAGACAAACAAGACTTTGCCCAATTCCTTGTCTTTTCTTTCTCTCAGAATGGGGAGATGGTGCTACTTGATGGAGGGTGTGAATACTTCTGTTATGTCAGTGATATTACTCGCACCTGGCCGGTGAACGGAAAGTGAGTTGCATCAACAGAGATACCATTTTGGATATTCTCTCCTTCTCTCCATTCTTTTAAGTCTCCTTTTCTACCCCTCTCTTGCATGGTGAGCCCAGGTTCAGCCCTGCCCAGGCAGAGTTGTATGAGGGGGTGTTGGAGGTGCAGAAGTCCTGTCTGTCTCTGTGCTCCCCAGGAGCCAGTCTGGACCACATCTACAGCACCATGTTGGCTCTGCTGGGACGCCAACTCAAACAGCTGGGTATCGTGAAGGGCTCCACCAGTGATGCTGATACACTTAAGGTACGCTCAGTGTCGCTGTGTCCTTCTGCTCAAAGTAGTTCCATGGTTGGAGAAAATAACTCCAGGTCCAGGTTAACTTGATAATGGTATCAAATGCATGCATTGATAACTGAAGGGTGTTTTGCATCAACGTAAATGATAATATATCACTTATTAACTCAAATGTTTTAATAGTAATATTTAACTGAAAGTAATAGGTTATATTTTGTGGCTTAAGGGGACTTAACCACGTAGACTCAATGGCTAGGAAAGTGTATTAGAGATTAATGCTGTTTATCAAAAACCTGATTGTATAACAAACACTTTAATACTAATAACGTTCAGTAATAAACCATTTAGGTTCTTTATAATCCTTAAATTTATGTGCTGACCTTTTTAATTCAGATGGGTAAGAAATGTCAGGATCTGAGTTTGATTGCACATTTCCTGACAGTAAATGGTCTCCTGAGTGGCGCAGCAGTCTAAGGAACTGCATCTCAGTGCAAGAGGTGACACTGGTTTGATTTCCGGCTGTATCACAACTGGCCGTGATTGGGAGTCCCATAGGGTGGCGCACAATTTTCCCAGCGTCGTCTGGGTTAGGGTAGGCTGTCATTTTAAATAAGAATTTGTTCTTAACTGACTTGCCTAGTTAATTGTATTTTTTACATTTTTCTACCTTTATTTAACTAGGCAAGTCGGTTAAGGACAAATTCTTATTTTCAATGACGGCCTAGGAACAGTGGGTTAACTGCCTTGTTCAGGGACAGAACGACATATTTTGACCTTGCAAGATCGAATCCCTGAGCTGACAACCTTCCGGTTACTAGTCCAACGCTCTAACCACTAGGCTATCTGCCGCCCCAATAAAATAAAGGTTAAATAAACATTTTTAAAAGCAACAAAAATAATGGCAAGTCTAGTTTGGATTTTACATTTTGATTCAGACAGTACTAGAATCAGTCTTTAACACCACTGATTTCAAAAGGTGCGTACATTCCAGAGACATGGTTAATTAACGACAGAACAATCTAGATATGTAAACGCAAACGTGCAGTTTTTTCCGTGTCGAATGTGAAAAACACTCAGTTCTCTAGTGCAATACTTGGGCAAGCGTATCGTTTCTCCCAGGATGCAACATTGTAAAAACACTCAAATCTCTCTGCGTTTATGAGGCATCTGGCCCTAAATTCATCATCCTCAGTGTAAGTCTAGGGTAGACAATAGCAACATGTTCATTTGTAGCCTACAGATCAACGTGAGAAATAGCCATACGTTTTCTAAGACTCCGATTTAAAATATTAGGCCTATGAGGTTGCAAAGTAATCAGGCCTGGGTGGTAGTTGAGAGAAGACCGAAAGGTGGGGGACAAGGATTGCAGCACACCACAGGAGTAGCCTAGGTATCACACCGGCTTGGGTGACGCTTGTGTTGGGAGGCTGGGTAGGAGAGAAGGCATTCAGCAAGACTGGTGCGTGGTGGAGGAGCTTTCAGCAATGGCACCGAAGTGATTGATATGTTTGTTTTCTCGATTTATAGTTCTTTATAAATGTTTAGAGTGACCCGTGTAATTTCTCAGCAAAAGATGGACATTCCATTGCCATGTTAGGCATTCTAGCAGTACCAGATGGTCTCAAAAAGGCCTAGAATAGGGGTTCTCAAACTTTTGGCCTGCGACCCCATTTTGATTAAAAAAAAACGTAAAAAAATGAATCAACGGCCAATGTAAACTTTAAAAAAATTGGGCTATGACAGTCAGTCATATCAGTCTGACAGTATTTTTGACAGTATTTCAATCGGTATGGTTTGAAATGACTGAAATGCATCAGAAAGGTATTGGGAAATTCAGAAGATTATCAGGCAATAATGTTGTATGATCTTCTGTGTAGAAAAGAATATCACCACCTCAAGTCTGATTTAGTGCCTAATCTTGTCCACTTGGTTGTAGGAAGAAAACAGAAACTGCTCTGTTCATTACAACTGCATTTAGCGGATACCGGTGGTTACTGATGTAACCCCGTTTCTATTAACTAAATGTGAATTCTCTCACGACCCCACTACAAATCAGGTGACCACACATGGGGTCGTGACCCCTAGTTTGGGAAAATCTGGCCTAGAGCATGTCAATGTTAAGGGAATAAGAACACAACACAGGATGTTTAAGGAAATATATTGAACATTTTATTCCAGAACAATCACACTGTTGTAGTAGTGTGATGTACTAATGTTGGAGTAATGATTAATAAATGTTGAACAAACTGTTTGTAAATGGTTTATTACTGACCGTTATTATAAAGTGTTAGGCCTACCCATGATGGCAGGTAGCCTAGCGATCAGCGCGTTAGTCCAGGAACTGAAAGGTTGCTGGTTCAAATACCTGAGACGACAAGGTGAAAATCTGACTGTGCCCTTGATCAAAGCACTTAACCCTAATTTACTCCTGGGGTGCTGTACTACTATGGCTGACCCTGTAAAACAACACATTTCACTGCACCTATCCGGTGTATGTGCCAAATATGTCAAAATAAAAGGCAGACACAGAACTGAAAGAAGGGACCCTATCAAACAGTCACATTCAGTTCAGCGCTTGAGCATGCAGTGTACTTTGTTGCTTCAGTGACCTGTATTGCTGCTTCCAGGCGGCACGGCGCTACTGCCCCCACCATGTTGGTCACTACCTGGGCATGGATGTACACGATACCCCTGAGCTTTCCCGCTCTCAGCCCCTCCAGCCTGGAATGGCAATCACAATAGAGCCAGGTACTGTATCCATGAGCCAGGGTACAATCTCTCTCTCACTCACTCAGTTCTTCATATTAGTCATATTCAACTGATTGACAAACTTTGAAAAACTGTGCACTTTGTAGGCTGGATTAACACTCCACTAGGGGTATTCTGCCTTAGAGGCAACACTTTATTACTGCACCACTCACCGCACGCACGGTGGGCTCCACATAGTTTGCATGGTAGAATTTGTAACTTTACACAAGCATCATTTATGTTTGCTTAGGAGAATGTTTTGTGTAGTCTAAACCCAGCCTTCCCAGTGAAACAGCCAGAGATTCCTATACAAACACTGAAGCACTACTGTTCCAGTGTTTAATGCATGTGTGTGCATGAATACATCAAGTGACTACACTCCAGTCCATCTCTCTCTTTCAGGGCTGTACATATGTGAGGACGATGACCAGGTTCCAGATCGATTCCGTGGACTTGGGGTGAGAATAGAGGACGACGTTGTGATTCAAGACGAGATAAACCCCTTGATCCTGTCCTCTGACACACCCAAAACCATTGCTGATGTTGAAAGAGCCTGTGCACAGAGTTGGGGCTGAGAGAGACTAGACATGGGGAGGGTATATACCTTGCTCCCAATTGGAGTGTGACTGTATACACTCCTCAAAATGCTATGTGTGAGCAAGAGTGAGTGTTCATCCCTCTCGAGTGACTGGTCACATTTCAGTGGGTTCGTCTTCAGTATATTGGCGATTGCACAATTTAATGTGCATCCCGCCACCTACTGTGTGGGATGGAAACGGGGTTTCCCCAAAAAAATGGAACTACCAACAAAAACTAACAAAAATAAATATCAAACAACTTTACTGTTAAAAAAATTAACTAATCTGATCCCTACACAGGCCCAGGGGGAGCCTGGGAGGGCGGGCTGTCTTCCGGCACCAATACCCCTTCCAAGTGCTTCAGATGTATACTAAACAAAAATATAAACGCAACATCTAAATTGTTGGTCCCATGTTTCATGAGCTGAAATAAAAGATTCCTGAAATGTTCCATAGACACAAAAAGCTTATTGCTCTCAAATTTTGTGTGCAAATGTGTTTTAAGTCTCTGTTAGTGAGCATTTCTCCTTTGCAAAGATAATCAATCCACCTGACAGGTTTGGCATATCAAGAAGCTGATTAAACAGCATGATCATTAAACCGGTACACTTTGTGCTGGGAACAATAAAATGTGCAGTTTTGTCACACAACACAATGCCACAGATGTCTCAAGTTTTGAGTGTGCAATTGGCATGCTGACATGGCAGGAATGTCCAAACAGAGCTGTTGCCAGAGAATGTACTGTTAATTTCTCTACCATAAGCCACCTCCGACGTTGTTTTCGAGAATTTGTCAGTACATCCAACCGGCCTCAACCACAGACCACGTTTAACAATGCCAGACCAGGACCTCCACATCTGGCTTCTTGCCGGGGGATTGTCTGAGAAGGGGGAGGTTGTATTTCTGTCTGTAATAAAGCCCTTTTGTGGCCTGGCTCCCAATTGGCTGTGCCCCTGCTGGGTCATGTGAAATCCATAGAATTAGGGCCTAATGCATTTATTTCAATTGACTGATTTCCTTCTATGTACTGTAACTCAGTGAAATATTTGCAATTGTTGCATGTTGCGTTTATATTTTTTGTTCAGTATAAAATCCTTAAGTCCCAAAAACGTTTCTACTGCAAGCCACAATAATGTCCAGTTTCTTAGACTTCTTTGAGATTTGAGCCACAGTTTATAACTGGCAATGAGCACCACAAAATACACATTTTTAACACAGGGTATCTTTTGACTGGCAGAAAACATTTACTACAGGCTGTGGTACATCCACTACCATGTATTCACTAGCATCACTTGTTTTCCCAATTATTTATATGGGTTTCTGGAGGACTGCTTGATTATTCCTCATGGATCTGAATGCGGTAATGTTTTCATTGTCTTTTCTATTGTAAAAATAGAAAATGTCTGTTCTCACAAACTAATACAATTCACAGGTTCCTTGCTGGATAGGAGAGCATTAGATAATGGCTCTATTGTGCAAGAATTGTCTCATTTATTAGGAATATTGGGATTTGAGATTAGTTTATTGATGAAGACAAAATGTATATTTTGTGTGTGTGTTAGTTTTTATACGTAGTCATGTCTAATTGAAAATGCTGTTATAACAGAATATTCAGTTCTATTATATGTAACGGGTGGTCCTAAATCTACCTAAATGAGACACCTGATATAGCCTATATGAGCATCGTTTGCCGCAATGATAATCTTATTTGTATCGATAGAAGCGAAGCGCCCTCTTAAATATATTCTGATATGTTGGTGGAACACTACTGCCCTCTACAGATGATAACACTAGTATTGCCGCTCCGAAAAAATACGAAAGGATTTTCCGGGCAAACCCGAGTACCAACCCCCTTCACGCCTAATGTTGCTGTACCTCAACCCTCCCCCGTATCAGAGGAGTAGAAACAACAAGCCGCCATTTTGTTTGTGCGGACAGACGGAGAGAGGCAGGAGATACCGAGAAAGAAAGCGACTTCAGCACCGATAATAGCGACTCCGAGACCCGCGGGTGAAATAGTGGCAATGTCGTGTCGGTGCGAAAAGAGGGAAGAGAGTAAAAATAAAAGATAAGGCAGAAGAAGAATGAGGGAGTGAAAAAGGGAAATTCTCTGAAAATCCAAGGAAGGGGTGTTTTTACGGAGTGGAGAGGAGAGGCGGAAGAAGGCAATACATTTAACGAAGAAAAAACCTGCGAGCGAAAGAAAAATACAACATGAAAAAAAAATCGTAATTTACCCATCGCCACAGATGAAAAAATGCCCGCATAGACAAATATACCGATAATTGTATATTGGGTATTTGAGGGGGGAGTAAAAAGGAAGGTTTAAAGGAAAATATAAATTAGGATAATCGTGAAGGGGGGCATTTACCACCACAAAGACTCAAAGGATTTTGTGGACCACATACGTTTGGGGGTGTTGCTATCATTATTTTATGGACGAAGCTTGACACTTTTCTAAAATAGCCATAATGTTGTAGCGACCCCCTCGCTTTATCAGATTTTCGCTCATCGCTGTGTTCTCTTGTTCTTGGTCGGGATTTTTTTCTTCACATACATTGCAACCTAAAATCAGTATACGCAGTGACCGATGATTTCTTATATTTATCAACCAATTCCATCTTTCTAATCAATGGTGATCTTATTGCAGTAGGTTATATGATTACCTTTCTTGGGTAAGCTTTAAATCTCAACACTTGGGCAAGTAAACCAAACGTCCTCTGCAAAATAAAACTAGGACTAATTGAATCAATTTGATAGGACATTAATTGGCACACTGGGCTATAACTCAAACGATTTTTGCAACATCAAATCTCAGAATTTAGCCTAAATTATTTGTCATAACACAAACTAATTGCTCAAAATTGTATTGCTTAAATTTAACCTCATTGCATGTAATTGGCATAATCGCGCAAAGGTTGCAACATCCAAATGTGCATTCACATGTCCGTTATTTTTTCCAATTCAGTGCCTTGCATTGACAAACTAACAAACTAATGACACGATGTAGACTACAAGTAGATGGTAAGGGAAATGTATTAACTGCATGGAATTAATTGATCGAATAGGAAGGAGCCCATAGGTGTAGTACAGTCTATTGGAGAACAGAACTTGATCAGTCAGCTTCACTATTATTTTTCAGATCTGAATTGCACCCCTATACAATGGTATTTATCTAAAAGACAATGCGAATTGTTTTCAATGTTGAATGAGGTTTTTAACCCATGCTTTAGATGCATCTTAAACCACTATCACTCATTGGGACTGGGTATCCCGGTTTCATAGCCCCAAATATAGATAAGCCTATCCAGTTCTTGTTTCTTGACGATCCCAATTTACATATGGGGATGATTTTGATATTATGTCACTGTCGGACACATTCATCGGTGTTTTTTTTATTAGACTAAGGACCTAACGCCATAATTGTATTATTTGACAACTCATTACTTTGTGGTAATGTTGGGATCAAATTGCATTGACTGCAATGGCAATTCAGACAAAGTGGAAGATTTATCCGTTTTCGGGTCCCTCATAACTGTTGCATGAGACGAGGCCCCCAAAGGTACGGTTTGCTTGCGGTCTTTATCGCGTTTCCCATTTTGCTTCCCTGGACACGACCCCTCAGTGGAGTGCTCTAGAATTAAACACTCGATTTCGCCGGCGACTAGGCGGAAAAGACTGATGCTGCCATGGAGGACAGGTCTTGGGACAATTTTTCCGACACCAAAGAGGCTAAATGAGATTGTCGAAGGCATACTTGCTTGTCTTTTTCATCGACTCTACCTTCCCTCCTTCTAAATTCGGAGAAATATATAAAGGAACATCATCTCCGACAGGGGAGGGGGATTGATAGCGACGACTAAGCATAGATCGAGAGTGGGAACCCTGAAAGGAAGAGTATCGCAATTGCCTCTTTTCCCCCTACCGTCCCTAAACGGTGGGGGAAGAATCACAAACAATTACAGAAGGGAAGTTTGAAAGAACTCAGACGCAAACAAGGGAATAAGCCAATCCTTTGTGGATATATAGCTATTTTTTAATTCTTGAAAAAATATGGCCGATAATGTTCTGGAGTCCGGCCCGCCTTCAGCCAAGAGGCCTAAACTATCATCCCCTGCTCTCTCAGTCTCCGCCAGTGATGGAAACGGTAAACATTTTAAATGTTATAACAGTCCTGCCTAGCTGTTCAGGGATGTTATATTGCCTAGCAAGTTAACCTGCTTGTTTTACTAAGTTCACAAGAATGAGCCACATCCATCATCGGCCAAGTTATGATGCCAACGTTAGCTACCAATTAGGTGGTAGTAGTAAAGGTTTGCTTGTTACCCAACCGGTCAAAGTAAAGTTGACTCGCTAATTGTGATGGTCTGAAGTGCGATGGTCTGAAGTGAAAGTTTAAAGTCATCTGCCCGCTTGAAACAATGGGATAGTCCACGTATAGCAAGTTGTGAACTCACAGTATTGGAATGTATTAGGTAGCTACAGTAGCTAGTTAGCCAATTTAGCTAGTTAACGTTGCTTCTCCTATTTAACTAGCTGCAGCTTGATACCATTTATGGATAGCCAGCTAGTTAGCTAACGTTAGATATTTAACTTGAACGTTGCAAGCAATAAAGATTATTGCTTTTGATGTGTGGGTAGCTAACTAGCTGAACGTTAGCTCTTATCAATCTTAGGTAAGATGGCATAGCTAGCTTATCAGATAGGTGACACCATGTACATTTTCAGTATTGGATTGGTGTAGGGGTTTATTTATTTGAACCTGTTCAGACAACTTCACTTTAACATGGTGTCTGAAGTGTTGTTATACTTACGGCAGTTAGTTAGCTTTGTGACCGAGCCATCACCACTCCTGTGTGTTGTGTACTGCTGCATTGTTGTCTAGTGGCTACACTTGATAGCGAGAGTCAAGTTGCTCGTGAGCAGACGAAAGTTGTAGTGGCTTTTGTCTCTACATATGTGGCAGCGTAATGTTATTTTATGCGTTTGTATGCGTATCTAGCCTTTTCATACCCGTTGTTTTAAAGTCTGAATTGTTTGGACGTTATTCCTACCATTGAGTCCTGTCGTTGTTTTTTGCCCCTAATTTGCAGGACTACTACAATCTTAACTCCTTCGAATACTTTGATAACATGGTAAAAGTTCAATGTCAAGTTTAAATTATTATAGGCCAGATTGAAAACACATCTAATTGTGCAGACCCCACTCACTCCCTGACGCATGCAATTCATATTTATTCAATGCGTATGCTAAATTAGCTGGTAGTTGGCACCCACGATTCCCCATTTTGTTTGTTTCTCCATGTTATGTCTGTCATCAGGATGTTTTTAATCACAAATTAAACAATTCAGGATTGCCCAAATAGGTCCCTCCATAAATTGTAGCTTTCGTTTCAATGCAATTTCTCAAATGACACAAAGTCGAGATGTAACTTTTTTGGAGCACTATGGACACAATTCGGCAAGAGATCAGAATCTGTACTGTACCAGCTCAACCAAGTCGCCATTACACATGAAGCATATGCCTTGTACAAGCATGTTCTCTCAACATACAGCTCTGATTTAAGTGTCATCCAAGTTCTGTTGTACCAACTGAGCCATTACTGGAATTCTAAGAAAGGCTCTGCACAGGTCTAACAAACCACTCTGTGGTGAAAAGTTGATTCTGTTTGGAAAGGGAAGAGCAAATGCAACATGCAACCCCCCTCCTTTCCTAAAAAAAAGACTTTTCACCCTGTGAAGGATCAATCGGTTGGACTGTGAAAATGGTGATGTCAGTCCAGTAAACCTCTGCTGTCTGTTGCCTCCCATTGTGATGGGAGTCTGAGGCGTTGGTGCTGGACTGCATCTTGTGTAGCTCACAGTAGCATTTGCACAACCAATCATTTGCAAAATCACTTCTTTAGAGGTAGTTTCTGTCATTCATCATCCCCCAGACACAAGTGTACACAACTTACTATGTGTCTCATTGGTCGTGGGGGGGGGGGGGATTAGCCTAGATCTTCATTTTAGTAAGAGTCGGGAGATATGAGGTAAATTGAGAAGGCTCTCTTTCTTGTTTATGAGACTGACGGGGTTCAACGTCTGTATGTAGCTCCTCTTGTCTTAAACTACACGTACGGATGTTGTATCCATGCCGTCCAGAAGAACAATTTGAGTGTTGCCTGTGCTATAGTCACTGCAACTTGGAGGATAGTGTAGAAATATCAATACACCCACCTGTTTCTCTAAAAGAGATTTGAGCTTGACTGAGGATGCATGCTTGCATATTTGAGCGGATCAGCTCTTGTGTGTTTCATGTTAGATTCCCCCCTCTAAGATGGCTGCAGTCTGCTGCTCTAAGCTAGAGATGGCAAGAGGTGAGACTGTGAGATGCTTCTGGTGCCATAGGTGTTTCAAGTCTCTGATAAGTACATCCTCAACCTGGTGTCATAAATGGACCACTTGCCCCCCTGTTTCCGAAGTTCTATATCCAGAGGTGTTTGTTTGCCATATGATAGTCATAAAGGACACAAATGTTTGCCTTAGTTTGGTATCCACCATGCACTGTAAGTGAATGCACACGTCTCAGACAGGGGCAATTCAAGTAGATCTCGCAACTTAGCAGGTATGTCTGTGCTCTTGCTTTTTCCCTTTCTATATGAAGAGGCAGAGAAATGTCCTCTATACACACACATCCACCTGCTGTTCAGTCAGTGTTTACTTCTGTGGCTTCGCACTCTGACCCCACCCTGTTTGACACCCCATCAAACCACAAACTGGCCCAGAAGAGGAAACTCTTTGGTGGGAGGCTGCAGCCAGCCGCTGCACTGACTTAGGGTCCAGAAAGGGGAGGGATTAATTTGGTTGGTTGCAGCCAGCTGCTGCACTGACTTAAGGCGTCCTCATGCTTCCCATCTGAAACAGTTTGTGCGTATATTATGATGACATTTTGTGTTCGGCAAGGGTTTGTTCGGCTGTTTGTGCACACCACAGTTTTTCATGAGGCAAGCCGAAGTCCCGTAACCGAAGTCTACACCCCTTTGTCGGTGATTGGTCAACCGTATGGATTCTTCAATAAAGTGTTTGTCATTAAACGAGAGACGAATTGTTTTCATGCACGTTTTTTTCACTTGTGAAATACAGCAACAAACATCTTGGTTAGATGTAAAATTGCATGACTAAGACCACCTCAGCAAAAACATCCAAGTGAATTACAGATTTCTTGCAATATCTTACATTTATTCAGGCCATTTTCAGGAAGTGTATACTGGCTAAGGTCTTTTAAACAAATATCTTTTAAGTGAGTATGCGAGGGCACATACGTTCATCTCGCCTAACCAAGTTTTTCTAGGAGAAAACGGAACATAGTATGCAGACGCCGTTGGTGTCCAGAAAGAGGAGGGATTCATTTAGTTGGTTCTTTTTAGATGGAGTTATTTCCCTTTCCAGAATGAGTTATTGCTGCACCTACATTTGAAGGAGGTTAGACCTTTGTTAGTGAGCTTGCAATGTCAAGGGGCACAAGTGCATTTTTTTTTTGCTACTTACACCTCAGGATATCCCACTTACCCTGCCCTCTCTTTCCTCCTCTTACACCCTCCCAGATTTCGGTTCACTCTTTGACCTGGAGCACGACCTACCTGATGAGCTCATCAACTCGTCGGAGCTGGGCCTGGTCAACGGAGGGGACCTCAGCCAGCTGCACACCAGCCTGGGAGGAGGAATGGGAGGAGGCCAGGACGCTGCTGCCAAACACAAACAGCTCTCGGAGCTTCTCCGGGCTGGAGCGCTGCCACCGTCGGGTCAACAGGGAGCCACCAACAGCCCCGGTGGCTCCATGGGACTCATGGGCAGCATGAATGCCTCCCCTGGGCCCCAGAGTATGGGTCCCCAGGGGCAGCACCCCTCACCCCAGCAGGCTGGCATGATGCAGCAGGTGGGTATGGTGGGTGGACTGAACAGGGCCATGATGGGGGCCCAGAAGGGCAATGGACAGCAGCAAGGGCCCACACCCCAGGGCATGATGGGAAGCCAGGTGATGAATGGCTCGCCCCGAATGGGTTACCAGGTCAACCCGGGCATGGGAAGTAACAGTAACCTGCTGGCAGAAACCCTGCAGCAGCAGGGGGGGCAGCAAATGGGGGCAGGGGGGCAGGTTGGGATGAGGCCACAGCAACCTGGAGCACTGAACAAGGTAAGACCTGCTAATTGTTTTGTAGATGGACTTGTGTTCATTAATGTCTACAGGAGCAGGAATCCTCTTTTACACATATTGACGTTACTGCACTTTAGCTCTGTGCTGGTCATGGTGTTCAGTGCATCTGGCTATGCTAGCGGTCTTGACACCAGACAACGGTGAGATGCTATGTTTAATATGTCATTAGATGGTTTCAAGATTGCTCTGAATGAACATTAATTGACCAGAATCGAGAAGAGTATTTAGTGTGTGAACCCTGAAGTGCCTCTTTCGGAACTGATCAAGTATGTCTGACGGCAGCAGAGCAGATTCATCAACCTTTAACCCTGTTATTGTGTATCCCAGCTATCATGTTGGCATAGGCTAATTTTAAATACGCACTTCACATTGCTATGAAAATAATTGGATCAGTATGTTGGTGCTTTTCAGTTTAAATGCTTGTTTGTTGGTGCTGTAAATATGACAATCTAATCAGTTGTCAGAGCTGTTTTCACAAGGGCAGGGTGCAGTGGATACTGTCATGTTCAGGCTGATGTTGCCTTGCTTAACACCTCCAGAGCTGTAGACTGGCTGAGGCTAAAAAGCACAAACCATCAGTGCATGTTCTCTTTTAGTTTGGGCAGCTAAGAGCATAGATGTTCGTTGTCAGTTGGGGCAGTGTCTACATGCGTTTCCATAAGGTGTCTAAAACAGTGGGGAGTAAGAAGGGTGCAGACTTAGAGCCGTAAAGTTCCATCCAAAACGATCCTGATGGGACTCAGCTGAGCAGTGACCAGCTTATTTATCTGTTGGCCGTATCTGTCTTTTGTTGGAAGTAGTTGATTACATTCCTTTAGGCTGATGATAGTTTGTAAGGATAAGGGTTAACAGATGATGAAAGCTGCTGGAGCAAGAGCTGATTTGGTCTTTCTCCCCCATAGCAAGCAGCTGTTCTCTCATTGTCACCCCTAGATCACTATTGTCTTCAGCAGTGCTTGGTGTTTGTGTGAAAAGGCTAGGAAATTCAAGCTGTTTGTTGAATTATGTTTTTGTAAGTATGTCAGCGTTAATGCTTTGTTAACAAACTCCGTGAATAAGACCGGACTGACTACTGCTCAAAGCAGTGTAATGCCTAATGGTCCAGAGATTGAACTCTATTATCTGTCAACAACTTATCTCAGGTTGCTAGTGACTTTAAAGTTAATGAAGCTTCATTAGTGTCGTTTAATCTGCTCTAAAAAAATCTGCCAATTATTTATTTTTGTCCGATAAAGAAAACCAGGAACATGAGTGTAAACCAGATCTCACTCACCTAACATTCCCTTAATTTCTCCCCATCTCTTCCTCTGCCCCCGTCTCTATCTCAGATGAATATGATGGCTAATGCGGGCCCCTATGGTGGTCCGTACGGTCAGTTAGCAGGCCAAGGTCTGGGTGGTGCTGGGCTGTGCCCACAGCACCAGAACAAGGCTGGTCTGGCCAACAGCCTGGCCCAGTTCAACCTGGACAAGAAGACACCACCTATACAGGGCATGGCTGGGATGGTGAGGGCATGCTCCTTCTGACTTCTATATTTTTCTGTTCCTCTTATTTTAGTGAAAAATATAGGGCTTGGGACAATACCAGTATTGCAATACGTGTCGTGGCAAGGAAACAAAACATGAAATGGATTTCACTTCATTAGGCTAACAGCCCTAGTGTTGGAAACAAGTGTCATTCTGTTGTCATCCAGAGTCACATTTATTTGTTTCCCAAGCTATAACAGACTATTTTACATACTGCAGGTTTTTAAAGAACTAAAGAGTTTGGTCTGCTTCCCGTTTTCATTTTTGCCATGCAAAAAACATTGCGATATTGGTGTTGTCATTCCTACTAAAATACTAGATTAAAGACCCTCTGGACTTAAGTGGTAATCAACTCACAACCCACTGCTCTTAGTTCGGCCCATCCCACCTTGTCAACTTGATCTCCCTTTTTAAAGGCCTCCCTTGTCTTTAATCCTCCATACAGCCCCTCTATCCCAGCCATCTTCCTTCTACATCCCCCTATCCCCTCTGGTTAACGCACTCTCTTTTCACTCTGTGTCATCAGGCCTCACAGCAGACCTCGGCAGTAGGGTCGGTGGTTGGAGCCGGGGCCCAGGCTGGCCTTGGTACTGTGGCAACAGGTCCGGGGGCAGCGCCTCCCACTGCCGACCCGGAGAAGCGCAAGCTGATTCAGCAGCAGCTGGTGCTCCTGCTCCACGCCCACAAGTGCCAGCGGCGGGAGCAGGCCAACGGGGAGGTGCGCCAGTGCAGCCTGCCCCACTGCCGCACCATGAAGAACGTCCTCAACCACATGACCCACTGCCAGGCTGGCAAGTCCTGCCAGGGTGAGTTGTTGAGATGCATCCTTCATCTTGGTTTGAGCTTAATTTCATTCATGTTTCTGTAGGTTGCTTTTCAACAATCAGGCCAATCATGCTCTGGGGGTTCCTTTGTTTTTACAGTTAGATTTCCTGCCTTATTTCTATCATTAGGTCTCTACTGGGACACGGTCATTGTGTTGCGCTGTCAGTTGTCTCACTTTCTCTCTCGTCCCCCTCAGTGGCACACTGTGCCTCGTCACGACAGATCATCTCTCACTGGAAGAACTGCACTCGGCACGACTGTCCTGTCTGCCTGCCGCTAAAGAACGCTGGAGATAAAAGGAACCAGCAGTGTGAGTGTGGTTTGTATTGAGCTATGTGTCCGTCCTCTGCATTGTGATGTACTACGTGTGTTTGAACCAAGATGGCTGGCTACCTGTTCAGCATCTGTTCCCGTCATCGATCATGGCAAGTTGATTATCTCTCATTCTCACTTCTTTTCCCCCTCTCTCCATCTCCACAGCTTTACTAAGCAGTGCTGGGGTTGGCCTGGGCAACTCATTAGGGGCAGTGCCAGGGGGTCAGCCCAGCACCCCTAACCTCACCCCACCCAGCCAGATCGACCCCAGCTCCATTGAGAGGGCCTACGCCGCCCTGGGCCTCACCTACCAGGGCAACCAGATGCCTCAGCAACCGCCGCAGTCCAACCTGCCCAACCAGCCTGGCATGCGGTCGTTAAACGCCATGGGTGAGTGGGCATTGGCTCGTCAACAACAGTGTTGATGAAGAGGAGGAAGAATCTAGAAAAATGAACAACGACCAGGGGCAGTGTAGCAGACTTCTTAGTTTAGTCATTGATTGAGCAGGAGAACATTTTTAAAGTGAATGGTTGTGATTCCGAGGAAAGGAACTGCTTTGAACCTGTCCTCTCTGCCCCTGTAGGAGGGAACCCCATGGGGATGAATGGAGGGGTGGGGGTGCAGCCCCCCAATCAGTCCAACCTGCTACCAGACGCCATGCTTCACAACAATATGAATGTGCAAAGGTACAACAACACATTCGTACCCTCCCCCTGAAATCAAATTTTATTTGTCACATGTGCCGAATACAGCAGGTGTAGGTTGACCTTAACATGAAATGCTTACTTACAAGCACTTAACCAATAATGCAGTTCAAGAAATAGTTAAGAAAATATTTACTAAATAAACTAAAAGAATAAATAATAATTTAATCAATCAAAAAGTAACAAGACATACATAACAATAATGAGGCTGTATACAGGGGGTACCGGTACTGAGTCAATGTGCAGGGGTAGAGGTTAATCGAGGTAAGAACTCACTATCCTTGGAATTCAACACTGATTTTATGGTCCTGCCAGCTCTAAAGACTTAAAACATTATTTTACACAGCAACACACTCACAAGTTCACAAAGCTACTTCATTGACTACCTTGAGCAAAATGATGACTTCCAGCTTGTCGTTTCTTTCCCTCTCTCGTCGTCTCTCAGTTTGCTGAACGACGGCAGCGGGGTGGGCAGCCTGGGCTCCATGCCCATGGCGACCCCTCCCTCAGCCGCGGGCATGAGGAAGAACTGGCACGAGGACATCACTCAGGACCTGCGCAACCACCTCGTCCACAAGCTGTGAGTCTGCCCTGACTGCACCAGAGTCACAGAGGGGGACACGTAGGCCATTGCAGTTTAAACTAAAAAGTGTTTTATCTGCTGTTGCTATTAGACGGGTACTCTGAATATGTGACTCTGGACTGCACCCACACCACATAATTATGGTTCATTGCAGGCTGCCAGTGTCTTTTGGCTTATCTCTCTGTATCTCTTTATCCGTCTGCTGGGTGAGCAGTGTGCAGGCCATCTTCCCCACCCCGGACCCGGCTGCGCTGAAGGACCGGCGGATGGAGAACCTGGTGGCTTACGCTCGTAAAGTAGAGGGGGACATGTACGAGTCGGCCAACAGCAGGGTGAGAACTGACTCCTCAATGTTGTGGGTGAAGACTGGTATTACAGTAGTATACCAGGAAGTTTAAATCACCGTGTTCAATAACTGACCACAACAAGTAATGGCGGACTAGAGGGTGTATATACATTTACTGAATTTCCTAAATCGCTACTAGGCGGAGTACTACCACCTCCTGGCTGAGAAGATCTATAAAATCCAGAAGGAACTGGAGGAGAAGCGGCGGACGCGGTTACAGAAGCAGGGCATGATGCCCACGCAACCCGGCATGCCCCCCTCAGGCCTGCCACAGGGACCCCTTGGCATGGGCCAGTCGCCTCTGGCCCCCGGACAGCCGTCCAGTGAGTAGACCCTTTAAACACACACACACACATACATTTGACAACATACAGTTGAAGTCAGAAGATTACATACACCTTAGCCAAATACATTTAAACTCAGTTTTTCACAGTTCCTGACATATAATCCTAGTAAAAAGTCAGTGTCTTAGGTCAGTTAGGATCACCACTTTATTTTAAGAATGTGAAATGTCAGCATAATAGTAGAGAATGATTTCTTTCAGCTTTTATTTCTTTCATCACATTCCCAGTGGGTCAGAAGTTTACATACACTCAATTAGTATTTGGTAGCATTGCCTTTAAATTGTTTAACTTGGTTCAAACATTTCAGGTAGCCTTCCACAAGTTTCCCACAATAAGTTGGGTGAATTTTGGCCCGTTCCTCCTGACAGAGCTGGTGTAACTGAGTCAGGTTTGTAGGCCTCTTTGCTCGCACACGCTTTTTCAGTTCTGCCCACAAATGTTCTATAGGATTGAGGTCAGGGATTTGTGATGGCCACTCCAATACCTTGATTTTGTTGTCCTTACGCTATTTTGTCACAGCTTTGGAAGTTTGCTTGGGGTCATTGTCCATTTGGAAGACCCATTTGCGACCAAGCTTTAACTTCCTGACTGATGTCTTGATATGTTGCTTCAATATATCTACATAATTTTCCATCCTCGTGATGCCATCTATTTTGTGAAGTGCCCCAGACCCTCCTGCAGCAAAGCACCCCCACAACATGATGCTGCCACCCCCGTCCTTCACGGTTGGGATGGTGTTCTTCAGCTTGCAAGCCTCCCCCTTTTTCCTCCAAACATAACGATGGTCATTATGGCCAAACGGTTCTATTTTTGTTTCATCAGACCGGAGGACATTTCTCCAAAAAGTACGATCTTTGTCCCCTTGTGCAGTTGCAAACTATAGTCTGGCTTTTTCTTAATGGTGGTTTTAGAGCAGTGGCTTCTTCCTTGCTGAGTGGCCTTTCAGGTTATGTCAATATAGGACTCGTTTTACAGTGGATATGGATACTTTTGTATCTGTTTCCTCCAGCATCTTCACAAGGTCCTTTGCTGCTGGTCTGGGATTGATTTGCACTTTCCGCACCAAAGTACGTTCATCTCTAGGAAACAGAATGCATCTCCTTCCTGAGCGGTATGACGGCTGCATGGTCCTATGGTGTTTATACTTGGGTACTATTGTTTGTACAGATGAGTGTGGTACCTTCAGGCGTTTGGAAATTGCCTCTAAGGATGAACCAGACTTGTGGAGGTCTACAATTCTTTTGGCTGATTTCTTTTTGATTTTCCCATGATGTCAAGCAAAGAGGCACTGAGTTTGAAGGTAGGCCTTGAAATACATCCACAGGTACACCTCCAATTGACTCAAATGATGTAATTTAGCCTATCAGAAGCTTCTAAAGCCATGACATAATTTTCTGGAATTTCACAAGCTGTTTAAAGGCACAGTCAACTTAGTTTATGTAAACTTCTGACCCACTGGAATTGTGATACAGTGAAATAATCTGTCTGTAAACAATTGGTGGAAAAATTGCTTGTCATGCACAAAGTTAATGTCCTAACCGACTTGCCAAAACTATAGTTTGTTAACAAGAAATTTGTGGAGTGGTTGAAAAACGAGTTTTAATGACTCCAACAAAAGTGTATGTAAACTTCCGACTACAGCTGTCGCTACTCTCTTTCAACATAGGTGTGATTTGCACTGCTTGATCCCAATTGCCTGGCTCTATTTACTTCAATAGCTAGATTTCCATCCAATGGGCAACAGATTTTCAAGACTTCAAAAATCAGCATAAAAACTAAATTAGCATTCTCCCAGCAGAGGTTTGTGTCCATCAAACTTATTTTATTCCTCGTGTGTGTGTGTTTTTTTTTGTTGTTAATTTCTCTGTTTTTTAAACTCTGCATCATTGGGAAGGGCTTGAAAACAATCATTTCACTGTAAAGTCTACACCTGTTGTATTCTGCACATGTGACAAATAGCTTTTAAACTGCATGAAATTCTATGTGTAATGACAGAATGCATATAAAATGTACTTTTGCGGTTAATTCTCAGGTACGGTAACTAATAACAGAAGTTCAATATGTTTCAAGCACATTTTCAACTCTACTGATGGGTTTGTCACAAACTCTTAATTACACAAGTATGCTGGTGAAGTGGACAGGGTGGGTTATATGATATGAATAAGAACAAGATCCTTTTATTTGTTAATTGGCAGCCAAACACCAATCATCTTGTCACCAACATTCAAATAATGGCCTACCGTCAATATTTTGGGGAAACTTGCAAGATAACCGTGCACTTAACCACCATGTGAAGTTGATCATAGCTTGTTTAATCTGCATATAAACTCTTCATGCTTTTTCACGTCGTGTTGTGGTGGTCGGCCTACAATGTAACATATCATTGCGTTACTCTGAGTTTACTTCGATATGATGGTTATTATATCAATATTTCTACCGGAATTGTCGCTTAATCAGTTATCCACCCTTGTCTAGCGTATTTTGTTTTTGGAAATGAGGATATTTTACCGACACATTTCCTGTTTCCATCAGGCCGTCAGTTAATTCATCCGCATGCAATGGTTGGATGGAAACCTGGTTACTGTAGCCATCGATGCAAAGCTAATGAATGTGTTTCTCTTCACTCTCAGATGGTTCTCATGCTGACCCCTCCATGGTTCGACCCACCGGACCCAATCTGATGGTGAACAGGATGCAGAACCCTGCAGGTAAGTTGTTCCTGCAGTTGAAGTCAGAAGTTTACATACACCTTAGCTAAGTACATTTAAACTCAGTTTTTCACAATTCCTGGCATTTAATCCTAGTAAAATTTCCCTGTTTTAGGTCAGTTAGGATCACCACTTTATTTTAAGAATGTGAAATGTCAGAATAATAGTAGAGAATGATTTCTTTCAGCTTTTATTTGTTTCATCACATTCACAGTGGGTCAGAAGTTTACATACACTCAATTAGTATTTGGTAGCATTGCCTTTAAATATTTTAACGTTTCAGGTAGCCTTCCACAAGTTTCCCACAATAAGTTGGGTGAATTTTGGCCCATTCCTCCTGACAGAGCTGGTGTAACTGAGTCAGGTTTGTAGGCATCCTTGCTCGCACACGCTTTTTCAGTTCTGCCCACACATTTTCTATAGGATTGGGGTCAGTTCTATTTTTGTTTCATCAGACCAGAGGACATTTCTCCAAAAAGTACGATCTTTGTACCCATGTGTAGTTGCAAACCGTAGTCTGGCTTTTTTTTTATGGCGGTTTTGGAGCAGTGGCTTCTTCCTTGCTGAGCGGCCTTTCAGGTTATGTTGATATAGGACTCGTTTTACTGTGGATAGAGATACTTTTGTACTGGTTTCCTCCATCTTCACAAGGTTCTTTGCTGTTGTTCTGGGATTGATTTTCACTTTTCGCACTAAAGTACGTTCATCTCTAGGAGACAGAACGCGTCTCCTTCCTGAGCGGTATGACGGCTGCGTAGTCCCATGGTTTTTATACTTGTGTGACATTGTTTGTACAGATGAACGTGGTACCTTCAGGCATTTGGAAATTGCTCCCAAGGATGAACCAGACTTGTGGCGTTCTACTTTTTTTTCCTGAGGTCTTGGCTGACTTCTTTTTGATTTTCCCATGATGTCAAGCAAAGAGGCACTTAGTTTGAAGGTAGGCCTTGAAATGCATCCACAGGTACACCTCCAATTCACTCAAATGATGTCAGAAGCTTCTAAAGCCACGACATATTTTTCTGGAATTTTCCAAGCTGTTTCAAGGCACAGTCAACTTAGTGTATGTAAACTTCTGACCCACCGGAATTGTGATACAGTGAAATAATCTGTTTGTGAACAATTGTTGGAAAAATTACATGTCATGCACTAAGTAGATGTCCTAACCGACTTGTTTACAATAAATTTGTGGAGTGGTTGAAAAACAAGTTTTAATGACTCCAACCAAAGTGTATGTAAACTTTCGACTTCAACTGTATATGCTCAGCTTAGTTTGCTGCTTGGCACAACCCGAACCAGTCTGAAGGGTGGACATATACTGGTGGCTAATGTGTGTTACTGGTTTGCTCTCTCTCGTCTGTCTCAGGGATGAATCAGTTTGGACAAATGGGTATGCAGTCATTAGGTCAGAGGTCAACGCCTCCCCTCCCACTTGGTGGACCTCTAAATCAGGTTCGTCGCCATCTCTCATTACAAATATCCAAATTAAGTTTAACTGCATTCAATATTGATAGAAATGTATTATATTTCAACATTTTAACCATGGTCTCATTAGAACAAAATTGAGTAATTTATCTTGTTCGGTCTCACTCAGATGGGTATGGGGCCAACGCGGATGGGGCAGCCCAACGTGCCCCAGTACCTCCCTCCTGGTCAGTTTCCTGGGTCCAGTCCTGGCCTCGGGGCTGGCACAGTCAGCATGAACCATCCAGGGCCACAAGGAGGTGTGGCACAGGTAAATAGATACTGGAACCAATGCTATAAGTAAAGGGTGACAGTAAAGTAGTTGTTTGCTATTAACTCTAACCGTAACCTCCATGGTGTTTTCCAGCAGGCCCAGATGCCCACGCCGCCCTCGCTCCCGGTCAGCAGCCCTGCAGCCCAGCCAGGCTCAGTGGCAGGATCGGGGCCCTCCCAGGGCTCTATGGGGCCAGGCAGTGTAGGTGGAGGCCCTCCTTCCAACCTGCAACTGCCCAACTCCTCTCAGCTCAACTCACACCCGCACTGCCCCCCCATCCGACAGAACTCCCCTTCCCCGGCACGCAGCCTCACGCCAACCCCTCATCAGACGCCGCCTGGTCTGCCAGGCTCGCAAACCCCCCAGCCTCACACGCCCAACCCGCCCCAGGTTGCCGCTCCGCTCCCGCAGCAGCAGCTAGAGTCGTCACAACCAATGGGGCAAGGAATGAACTCGGAGAAGCCCAGTCAGCTCCAGCAGCAGACAAACTGTGGTGGAGCTTCTGGAGGCCTCCAGACGGGGCAGGCTCAGTCTGTGCCTACCCAGAATGCCCATGTGCCAACCCAGCTTCCGCGAACTCCAGTGAGTAGTTTTCCCCCATAGTCTCACTAACCCAACTCCTTGTGGTTGTCAGAAGTTATTTTCTTTGAATTTCTAAGCTGATCCCTGATCTCTGGCTATACCTCCATATACCGTCACGTCTCTGAGATTTCCCTCGTTGCCTGGACAGACACCTTAGCCGTTCTCTTGCCCTCTGTTCCTTGTTGGTCTACGTCTTTGCCTGTTCACTCTTTTCACTATCTTTTTTGGCTGGTTCTGTTATTAATTTCCTTTCCATTAACTTTTCTCTCTCTGTCCTCCCAGCTGTCTCAGAAGTCTTCACTGACGGCAGACGGCCAGGCTTCCACTCCGGCCTCGGTGAGCAGCGTGGACCCTAGCTCCCAGCTGACCTCGTCTGACGTCCCTGCCCCAGCTGAGCCCAAGATGGAGGTGAAACAGCAGGACGATGAGGATGCCGAGGACCAGGGAGAGGGGAAGGCCTCTGGGAAGATGGGCAAGGGACAGGCAGACATCAAGTCAGAAGAGAAACCTGAGGTGAGGCTTCTAGTTTTTCTAAGGCAGGGGTCCAAAAGCAAAAGACAGTGCTTGCTAGCCAGCGTGGTGAAGATTATTTTACACACAGCTAACAGATTTTATTACATTCAGGATGATGTCTGGAAATGTGTATAGGATATTGAACATGATGTCCCCTCTCAGATTAAGAAGGAGAAGCCTTCAGGCGACGGCTGCAAGGGCGAGCCTATGGACACATCGTCATCGGTAGCAACGCCAAAGATGGAGGACAGAGACAGGAAGCCAGAGGTAAAGACTGAGCCCAAGGACGAAGAGGAGAGTTCGGGGGCATCGGGCACGCACAGCTCCCCCGCCAGCGCTCAAAACAAGAGGAAAAGTAAGACCCCCCACCCCTTACTCTTTCCTCTCTTCTTCATAGGAGTAATGTACCTGGAGTAGGAGTAATGTACCTCAACATTTGTTTCTCACCTAAGTCAGACATGGTGTATAGATCTAGGCTATGAATCTTTGAAGCGACTTGTATATTCACCGGTAAACAGCCTAATCAAAAAACAATTTTTCACATCTTTCTTGCTCCTCCTTTTCCACCACTTGCACTGCCAACATCCCCACTCCCTCTCCTCTGTCGCTCCCTCTCTCCTCCTCTTTCCACTACCCCAGTCTTTAAGCCTGAGGAGCTGCGTCAGGCTCTGATGCCCACCCTGGAGGCCTTGTACCGCCAAGACCCTGAGTCTCTGCCCTTCCGCCAACCGGTGGACCCCCAGTTACTGGGAATACCCGTACGTATTCGAACTAGTAACAAAACTAACCTGGTAAGGGACTGCGCTGGCTTCCATTTTGCTTCCCTCTAAAAACGTTCTTACCGTTCTTTTTAGTTGATTTTTCTCTCATTCCTTTTTTCTTTCATACCTCTTCATCCTTACCACTGCCACATGTGTGCAAGAGTGGGCTGAGGGAGTGACTGTTGGCTAGGGGAGTTGTAGCGCTACTGTGTGTGTGTTAGAGAAAGCTGTCTCAATCCTGAATTTGATTGTTATGTCTCTGCTCAGGTAGAGTATACTATACATCAAACGTAGGTCAGTTGGTTTTTACTGTAGGTTCTTGGGTAGGTGTGTGTGTGTGTGTGTGTGTGTGTGTGTCAGCTCATGCTTGCTTCTCTCGAATTCTCTTCCACCACAAAAAAAAACACATCAATGCTATGTAAATCTTTTAAAAACTTGTTTTGCTTGTAAACCAAGTTAGCAGAAATCAATAAGTCTGTCCGTAACATTTAAGAGATGCAAATTTAAACCTTTCTGCCAAATATTTTTGGATTGGTTTCTACCGGTCAGTTTTGATTAAAATCAACACTTGAGGGGTGGTTTGGCCCTGGCCATGAATGTTAGACCCCTGGGCCTTGTTAATGGTGGCTTGTGTTTTTGCCTTTCATCAGACTTCAAAAGGCCTAAAATAAGCAGCCATTTTATCAGTGGCACATCACCGTTCTGCATTTAAAGTAACATACCCTAAAAGGGAAATTTACTAGCCAAAAATGTTCATAGCCCATTACTTTCTTTTATTCTTTCAACTGTCTTCTTTCAATTGCATCTTTTTTTCTCCCACATATGCCTATTCATAGAAGCTTTCTAGACAGTTCCTCGCCAGTAATAAGTATTGTTGAAGTTGATTGTGAGTTATGTGAAGAGTTGTGCCAATGCCTGTATGCAGCAGTAGTGTGTCTCAGATAATGCTAATAGCTAGCAAATCAAATATCTCAGACCTCTTATTGAAAACCCGTGAAGAGATACCCAGGCAATGTCTGGCACTAATTACAATAATTGTTTGTACGCCATTGAGGCTGCATGTACACAGGCAGCCCAATTCTGATATTTTTCCCCCAATTATTGGCAGAGGAGCTGATCTGATTGGTCAAAAGACCAATTAGTAGAAAAAGATCAGAACTATAGGCTGACTGTAAATGCAGCCTGAGAGGGGGACTTAATATCGTATGGTCCTCACCGTAGTTTTAATTCTCCTCAAGCAGTGCTAGGGCACACTTACTCCATTCTCAGAGGTCATTGGCACACTTCTCCTCAGTAACCCTCAATAGCCCCAGTGATGCACCTGACCCCAGAACACCACCTGGGTATTCAACATGGACACACAACCAGGCTCAGAAACTGCTCAAATACTTTTAACATGCTCAAATAACTACCAATACCACACCTTTATAAGTGCAGGGATTTATCCATCCACAATGGGATTATCACACCTCAATTTCCAATACACTTGTAGAAACAACACTCATAGTTGTTGTAATTGAGCTCAGATTAATGGAATACAGCATACTTTGTGCCACGTGTTCATGCATCACAGGCTGCTGTGTCCTTTATTTGTCAAAGTGAAGGGTCTCATTTCCTGTTTGTGTTTCCCTGGAGACGGAGAGAGATCCTTGGCTTTGCCCCTTTGTCTCAGTGCTCTTGGCTTTGACTGCCGTGTTGCCAACCTCCATGCTGCCAGTTTACCAGTGTGTGTGTTGTTACTGCTGGACTGACTGGTGTTACTGCTCTGTTCACCTCAGCTTTGCACCCTGACTCATGCCCTGAAGATGCTCTCCTTTAGGAGAGCCTGTAGAGGAGAAAGCGGTTGCACTGGAACCGTCTCACTGCTTGAAAAACAAACACACATTTACACTGCACAACAGGTGCTTTTCCTGTCGTTTCTGATAACTGTTGGATGTAAAGGTTGGTCTGCCTTTAGAGTACTAATCTAGTCTTGATTTGAGGAGAAGTTTGAATTTGGGCAGAATGGGAGGGGACAAGCCTGGCCACCCAAGTGTCCTTCCTTGGCCTGTTCCCCATTTAATGTAGAAATGGTGCAAAGTTTGAGTGGTGAAGGGGAGAAGCTGTCATGTCTCTCTGTGTGCATGTGAACCTCTCTGCAGCCGTCAACATTGTCCCCTGCACCCTCTTCTCTCCCCTCCTCTGGTTCCACCTGGATGTCCACCACAACTTCTGCTACTTCAACAACTACAATGATGATGATGATGACGACCATGGTCATCTCCACCCCCGCCCCCGCAAAAAATGACCACATCCCTTTTCTCCCCACCTTCCTTTCCGGGCTGAACCGTACTCGCTGACACCTGGACTTGGTCCTCTCCAGGACTACTTTGACATTGTAAAGAACCCCATAGACCTGTCGACGATAAAGCGTAAGCTGGACACGGGACAGTACCAGGAGCCCTGGCAATATGTGGATGACATCTGGCTCATGTTTAACAACGCCTGGCTGTACAACCGCAAGACTTCCCGCGTCTATAAGTACTGCTCCAAGCTGGCAGAGGTGTTCGAAGCCGAAATCGACCCGGTCATGCAGGGCCTGGGCTACTGCTGCGGGAGGAAGGTGAGTGGATGTGTGTAACATCAGTCATTGAAGTCAGCACAGCTTTTACCTTCTCCTTACCACTGCCTGTTAAACATACTATCGTACAAAATAATTGGCTTCCTGGTTAAGTATTTTTCAGTACATAGACTATCTCTTACTATGTCCTCTTATGTTTGCAGCTTGAGTTTTCCCCTCAAACTCTATGCTGCTATGGGAAACAGTTATGCACCATCCCGCGCGACGCTGCTTATTTTAGCTACCAGAACAGGTAAGGGGCGTACAGAAGCACAAACATACTCAGACACTGAAAGGAGCAGGGTCATTCACACCCTCAATGGTTCTCGCTCACACACACATACACAAGTCATGTTTTCTGCATATTTTATATAAATCCACATTTCACAAATCTACTTGAGTGATTGTCTTATTGTGATATTGTGCATGCTGATATTCTCTGCAGTAT
The DNA here is from genome assembly GCF_023373465.1 of Oncorhynchus keta. Classification (NCBI taxonomy): domain Eukaryota; kingdom Metazoa; phylum Chordata; class Actinopteri; order Salmoniformes; family Salmonidae; genus Oncorhynchus; species Oncorhynchus keta. The sequence goes on along the minus strand of NC_068425.1, from coordinate 16,821,494 downwards.
AGCATTGTTCAATCACAAATGAGTTACGTTTTAATATGGCTTTAAATGGTTACACCCTGCCACCGTTTTCATCTTCATCCTTCACCAATTTAATTTTCACTTTTGACATTTACAAAGTTGGTTCCCTGTCTTGAGTTTATTTTGAAATCTACATGTTTTCACTAGTCTACTTAGAATGCATAGAGAAATGTATTGATCAATTACAGGTAAGGAATTTAATCAAACTTATATTTGGCAAATGGATACATAATTTATTTTGGACACAATACTTCAAATAAGACTCGATATTGCTGCACAGCTGCAGTGAACACTTTGATTAGCAGAACCTTTCATTGAACAAAGCTGTAGAGCTGATTGGCTTGATTCATTTCACCATCAAGACAGAATCACTATAGTGTAGTTATGTTAGGGCAACAGTATTAACAACCTCACTACATGTATGATACTTCCTCTCCAACACAAGAAAGGAACCCTCTTTATAAATGGAGCAGAAGGATGATCGGTCGCTGTTGCACTACCACTTGCTTTTCCGCATCCACACTGTTTTTTGAGCCCCCCACCCCCCCACCCCCTTTGTTACTGTGTTAATTTAAAGGGATACTTTGGGATTTTGGCAGATTAATTTGTGGATTAATTTTGTCTGTCGAGTATGAAGGAAGATAGAGGTAGTTTCATGAGGCAATGCTAACTAGCAGTAGCACAATTACCCATAGTCTTCCAGTCATTGTGCTAATGCTAGTTAACATCATTAACCACACTGAGGCATAAAAATGTTATCGACGAGTTCATCAGATTCTGGGGAAGTAGATAAAGGGCCTCGCTCCCAAAATCTCGGAGTATCCCTTTAATTATGTTTTTGTCCACTCACTGACACACTAATCTGTGCTTTGCATTGGATCTCTGTCCTTGTTGATGTTATGTTCTCCATGTTCCTCACTCTTCCCATCCTATTCATCCCTCCATTGTCCTCGTCTGACCTGTAACGATTTATTTCACGCTTTTTTAATATTCATTTTGCCCTCCCTTCCCCCATCTCTTCCCTTCTCTCCCTCCTTTTTTAACGCTTGTGATGTCTGCATTGGCCTGCTTTGGTGTGACCAATCATCCACTCCAAATTTTAACTGCAAAATCAAAACACCTGCCCACACAAAAACCCTGCATCATGATTGGCTGCTACCTGGCGACGACCTTGCCCTCTGCTCTTCTCCTGGCCTGTCCTGCCCTGCCTGATTGGTGACTGCTTCCTCGTGCCTTCTCTGTGATTGGCTGTGCGGTTGGCGAATGGTCTAGTTCACCACAATTTGGGCTTCTTGCTGACAGGTACCACTTCTGTGAGAAGTGTTTCAACGAAATCCAGGGCGAGTGCGTGTCCCTGGGGGATGATCCTTCTCAGCCTCAGACGTGAGTACTAGCACCCCCCCACCATGTTAATACTGACATGGTTCTTCTATTGCTCATTTTGATGACATGTAAATATTGTTTGGTTCCCTTGATTTAGCAATGCGTTTGAGAAATGTTTAAGCTCTTCAATGGGACTTCTCTTTTTCCCCATCACTGAATACCTTTTCAGTCTCTCCCTTAGTGAAATGGTCAACTTAAAATAAAAATCAAATGCATTTCTCTCTCCTCTACCTCTTAAGGCAGCAGTTCACCTCAACTGCCGTCTCCCTCCTTTTACTTGATTTCTGCCTCTTCTCTCTTCAGCCAAAACCCCAACATACTGAGGGCTCCTAATGTTCTGGAAGTGTTAGATGATGTTTTGAAATGGCTGAGTCCTAGCCTGTATAAAGCCAGAGCCTGCTCTTATTGCTTGTGACTTCTTTGTGGCTGTAATATAGTACATTGCATTTCTGGCCTAGTGATTGGCTTGAGTCTGTTCTTACCTCCCACACTCCTGGGCCTCTCTCCCTCCTCTTCACAGGTCCATCAGCAAAGATCAGTTTCAGAGGAAGAAGAATGACACGCTCGACCCAGAATGGTACCTACTCTTTTTTTTGTTGCCCCTTTACATTTGATCTGTACTTGTTATCCATGTGGTTTGCATTTGCATGAACTTGAGATACTGTAATATTTAATCTTTACTGTGCTTTAGTCAGTTACTCAAGTTTATCGTCATGGCTTTTGTGTTTGAACTGTTCTGCTAGTTGAACCTCCTGTTGAGAAGATAATGACTTTTTCCGTGTGTGACACATGGTATCAATAACCTGTGACTCTCTCTGTCCACCTCTCTCTTTTCTGTAGGCTTGTGGAATGTACCGACTGCGGGCGTAAAATGCACCAAATCTGTGTCCTGCATAATGACACCATATGGCCGGCAGGGTGAGCCAACTTGCATACACGTTCTGTACATATTACGTTAATGCGACTGTTAGAACTGTGAAACTGCCCACTTTATTCCAAGGTGCAGTTCCAGGTTCAATCTTACTGTGGTTGTGTTGCCCGTTTGCCATCATGACCCTCAGCAATACCTTACAACATTCATTGCAGACAACTTATTCAGTAGGGCAAAGAAGTGAAGCTGAAGGCCACTGAGATATGATAAATAACAAATGCATGTATGATGTATTTGAAGTAATGACATAAAGTGTGTTCCTTTTCCTCTCATCTCCACAGCTTTGTATGTGACAGCTGCCTTAAGAAGGCCAATAAGACGCGGAAAGAGAACAAATACGCGGCCAGAAGTAAGTGGAGTAAGTGACAAACGGGGGGCGCTCATCTACCGTCATCTTCATCGGGGTGTCAGTCTGTGTCTCCCCTCCCCTCTCCAGTCACTCAGCCGTTTCTTTTCGGTGTTCTCTTTATCCCTCTTCTCCTTTGGTGCTGTTACTGACACATGCTAATTTCCTAAACACACATCCCACAAGTATAACACCATACTTTCATGTGAAGACGCAATTGACTTTTTCCCCCCTTCAAATCTTTGTATAAATGTATGATTTGGTGCACTGTGTATTCCAAATAATTTTCTTATTTCCTCCGAGGCAGTCTGGTTTAATTCCCGACGCCCTGATACACTACTCTAGAGGACGAGTGTTCCAGTTAACACATATTCTACCTTTTTCCATTTCCATGACCCAACCCTTTCGTATCTCCCCCTCCCTCCCCAATGAAAATGTTATATGTAACCAACCCTATTTTTGTATTTCAGAAGGCAGTCCTCAGACAATAGTTGCCGCTGCCAGTCCGCTGCAGCTTTTTCTGGTTCGATTTCACTCTTATCCCAGGCCTGTACACACTGGCCATGGCAAAACGTTGTCATTCAGGGTTTCTCGGTTTACAGTTTGCTGTTTTTAAGGTTTATGTGTCACTGAGGCAGTCATGGACCTCCTTTTTTTTAATACATTTTTTTTTATCTTGTTGGAGCCTTATTTATGTCATCTTTTTTTCCTCGGTGGGTGTCCACTGTCCAGAAATCATCATATTTTGGGCTAATTTTTTTCAGTTTGCAATGGCATCGATACTCACGCTTTTCCCCCCAACTTTTTGACAGTTGTCCTGTTTTTGAGAGCCTAAAATCCTTCCACGTGTGGAAAATCTTACCTCCCCCATCCCATTCTCCACACCCTCAATGAAGGAAAAGTTTTTAGGGAATCACAGGTAGGCGAGCGGGCGTGCAAATTAAAAGGACCAACTGGCCTAGACTCATACAAGGACCTCAATGAAATATGTCTTGAATGGAAGAGGGGGGAATGTCCTTATATGGTGTCAGATCTAGTTTGCACCTTGTCATATCTTCTGATTTGAGTGTTCAGAGCAGAGGATTAGTCAAAGTCTCAGATATGTTGTTAGTTGCCAAATTGACAACGCTATCAAGGCATTTTAGATATTAATTTACCAAGTGCCTTAGACTGACTCCAGAGTACTCTGAAACACTCTAGAAGCAGTCAGTGGTTGAGTTTGTATGCTTCTGACTTGCCCTTTTATAAAAACATTTAACTGTCAGATTAGAGCCCAGTCGTTCTTCCATCTTTAATGTCACTAGTGAAGTTCTCTGCTCTGAGCTACTTAACAGACATAACCCCCATACACCCACCTACCACCCCAGACTGGGTTGGCTTTTACCAAAACCATGTGACCTTTCCTTTAATCTCTTATCACTCATTTCCTCTCTTCCGTCCTCCATCATTCCTCCTCTTTCTCCCTCCCTCTCCCATTCTATTCTTCCCCTACTTAATTTTCACAGGGCTCCCCCAAACTAAGTTGGGCAGCTTCCTAGAGGGGCGAGTGAATGACTACCTCAGGCGGCAGAACCATCCAGAGTCCGGTGACGTCACTATCCGTGTGGTCCATGTCTCCGACAAGGTGGTGGAGGTCAAGCCAGGCATGAAGTCCAGGTGAGAGTCTTGAGGGGTAGTGATTCTTTAACATGGAGTCAAATATAGACCACCAAGAAAGATGTCAAATTGATCCTAGCATAAATGGACTCACGGTTCATGTGGTATTTCAATTAGTCCCATTGTAGACTGGAGAGTTAACAATGTTATCTGTTCTCGTGGGACAGCGCCTATACAGTATTTGTGTGGGTGTGTCTACTTATGCTGTCCTTTAACTGATACAGGTTTGTCTGGGTGTGTCTACTTATGCTTTCCTTTAACTGATACAGGTTTGTGGACACCGGGGAGATGTCCGAGTCCTTTCCCTACAGGACGAAGGCGCTGTTTGCGTTCGAGGACATAGACGGGGCTGACGTCTGCTTCTTCGGCATGCATGTGCAGGAGTACGGTTCAGACAGCCCTCCGCCCAACCAGAGACGCGTGTATATCTCTTACCTGGACAGCGTGCACTTCTTCCAACCTCGACATCTCCGCACAGGCGTCTACCATGAGATACTCATAGGGTACCTGGAGTACGTCAAGAAGTTGGGGTAAGAGACAAGGCCCTTTTTTCTTTCTTTTTTTTTTACTAAGCTCAACCTATTAGTGGGCATAGATTCTTGAGAACATGACTTGACCTCATCACTCTAAACATAGTGTAATGATATGTACTAAATCTCTAAAGGGTCAGTTGCAGATTTCATTCTACTTTATTGTTCTAATAAGATTCACTCTTTCTAGTTGCTGGTCTGATTCTTCAACCCTACCTCTCCCATGGCAGGTTTACAACGGGGCACATCTGGGCTTGTCCCCCAAGTGAAGGGGACGACTACATCTTCCACTGTCATCCTGTGGACCAGAAAATCCCCAAGCCCAAGCGTCTACAGGAGTGGTACAAGAAGATGCTGGACAAGGCCGTAGTTGAGCGCATTGTGCATGACTACAAGGTGACTACAATCAGTTTTGTTTTGTCAGAGATAGCACAGGCTGTGCCAGGCAGAAATCCAACTGCTTTCTTCTGAGGTAATTGTATGCATGGAGTCCCCCCCCACCCCCTCTTGACACATCTTATTCATGCTCTGTTTCAGGATGTCTTCAAGCAGGCCACAGAGGACCGTCTCACCAGTGCCAACGAACTACCATACTTTGAGGGGGACTTCTGGCCCAACGTGCTGGAGGAAAGCATCAAGGAGCTGGAGCAGGAGGAGGAGGAGAGGAAGAGGGAAGAGAACAGCACCTCCAGCGAGAGTGTAGATGTGAGTGTAAGGACTTCAATACAACAGGAGAGAGGAGTGTTTTTGTGAATATGTTGTGGGATATATTGGTGGTCCTCAATAATAACATGATAGGAGTAGCTGTTGTTAAAAAGTATTGCTTGGAGGATAGATATTGAACCATTGCTAATTGGGTCCATTTTGAGGCTGCTTCAGATTCAGTGCTTTAATGGAATGTATTGCCGTTAATCTGGTGTTCTCCACACATAGGCCCCGAAAAGTGACAGCAAGAATGCCAAAAAGAAGAACAGTAAGAAGACGAGCAAGAACAAGAACAGCAGCCTGATCCGAGCCAATAAGAAGAAACCAGGGATGCCCAATGTGTCCAATGACCTCTCCCAGAAGCTCTACGCTTGTATGGAGAAACACAAGGAGGTATTTGATGCTGTCGCCATCTTCTAAATAAAGCCACATACACAAACACATTCTCAGTCCCAGTGCTCATCCTTTCTTCTCTGCCCAATACAGGTGTTCTTTGTGATCCGTCTCATCGCCGGCCCCACTGCCAACTCCCTGCCCCCCATCACGGACCCGGACCCCCTAATGGCCTGCGACCTGATGGATGGGCGTGACGCCTTCCTGACGCTGGCCCGGGACAAGCACCTGGAGTTCTCCTCCCTGAGGAGAGCCAAGTGGAGCTCCATGTGCATGCTGGTGGAGCTACACAATCAGAGCCAGGACCGCTTCGTCTACACCTGCAACGAGTGCAAGGCAAGTGTGGAGACACGCTTCCACTGCACCGTCTGCGAGGACTACGACCTGTGTATCACCTGCTATAACACGAAGGGCCATGAACACAAGATGGAGAAGCTGGGCCTGGGCCTGGACGACGAGAGCAACAGCGCAGCGGCCGCCGCCACTCAGAGCCCCGGGGACTCCCGCCGCCTCAGCATTCAGCGCTGCATCCAGTCCCTGGTCCACGCCTGCCAATGCCGCAATGCCAACTGTTCCCTGCCGTCCTGCCAGAAGATGAAGCGTGTGGTGCAGCACACCAAGGGATGCAAGCGCAAGACCAACGGTGGCTGCCCCATCTGCAAGCAACTCATTGCTCTGTGCTGCTACCATGCCAAGCACTGCCAGGAGAACAAGTGCCCCGTACCCTTCTGCCTCAACATCAAGCACAAGCTCCGCCAGCAGCAACTCCAGCACCGCCTCCAGCAGGCTCAGATGCTTCGGAGAAGGATGGCCAGCATGCAGAGGGTGGGCCAGCCTGCCTGCAGTGGAGGAGGACCTCCTGGGGGGCTGCCATCACCAGGTAACAATGGCACCACAGCCCCCAGTACACCCACATCAGGAGGCACCCAGCCCCCAACACCACAGACACCCACCCAGCCCAATATGCCTCCTGGGCCCCAGCCAGGGATGGGTGTTGGAGGAACTTTGCAGCAAGGTGGGATGCCTCAGCAGCACCACCAGCTTCACCACCAGTTTCAGCAGATGCCTGGAGGAGGGGGGATGATGAACTCCCCCCAGCAACAGCAGATGGTTCCTCAGGTCCAGCAGCAGTCCCAAGCCTCGAACCCTCAACAGCTCCAGCAACACCCCAACAGCCTGTCCCCTTACACCAACAGGCCTCCAGGCTCCTCACCGCACCCTCAGTCCCAAGGCAAACCGGGCCTGGGACCAGCCACACCACCTCAGCAGCAACCACCACAACAGCAGCCCAACCCTGGCCAGCCTTCTATGCCCCAGCAGCAGCAGCAACCTCCTTCAGGGCCTCCTCCAGCGGCTGTGGAGATCGCCATGAAGATTCAACAAGTGGCAGACGCCCAAAGGAAGATGTCCCTCCAGAGGCAGGCGGCGCAGGCAGCTGGCATGATGCCTCCGCACCCTCACCACCAACAGCCCCAGAGCCAGATGGGCATGGTGGGGGCCCAGGGGCTGCCTCCCCAGGCTCAGGCTGCTGCCAGGGCTCACATGGAGCAGCAGCAGCAACAACAACAACAGCAGCAGCAGGGTCCTCCAGGTATGATGGTGGGCCCTGGCTCCATGCAGCAGCAGTCCCAGCAGCCTAACCCCCAAGGCCAGCTGCCTCCACAGGTGCAGCAGCAGAGGGTTGGTCCCCCGCTTCAGAATCCCCAGCAACAGTGGGCCGGCCAGGGAATGCCACCCCAGCAGAGGCAAGCCATGATGGGACATCCAGGCATGGTGGCGCCTCAGCAGCAACAACCGCAGCAAATGCAACAGCGGCAGCAGGCTCAGGGACCTGGTGGGTTGATTGGTATGGTGCAGCAAGGTGGTGCAGCTGGGGGTGGGAACCTCCCGCAGGCTGCCCTTCAGGAACTGCTGCGTACCCTTCGCTCCCCCAGCTCACCCGAGCAGCAACAGCAGGTGCTCAACATCCTCCGCTCAAACCCTCAGCTAATGGCTGCCTTTATCAAGCAGAGAGCCTCCAAGTATAAGGGGGGCCCAGGACCCCCGGGAGCCCCTGGCGGGCCAAGTCCAGGCAGAGTTCCAGGAGGTATGGGTGGCCAACAGGTCAATGTGAATGCTGTGGCTGGTCAGCCAGGTATGCACATGGGTCAGGGAGTCAACATGCCCACCATGACTCAGCTACAGCAAGTACAGCAGCTACAACAGCAGCAGCAGCAGCAGCAGCAGCAGCAGCAACAACCGCAGCAGCAGCGTCCTATGCTTAGTAGTTTGCAGCAGCAACAGGTGGCAGCACTTCAGCAGCATCAACAGCATCAGCAAGGAGGGATGCCAGGCCAGCAGGCACCTAACATGGCCAACATAAACCCCCAGTTCAGAGAGCTCCTTATGAGGAGGCATCTCCAACTACAACAGCAACAGCAGCAGCAACAGATTGGGAACCATGCCCAGTTCCAGCAGCAGGGCTACATGGGCCAGCCGGGCATGGCCCCCCAGCAGCCTGGTCTAGGCCAGTCTGGACTGCAGCAGCAGCCTGGAGCCCAGCCAGGGCAGCAGCAGCAGGGTTACCCCAGCACGGTTGCCCAGCAGCAAGCTGCTGCAGTGCTCCAGCAGAGGCTCCAGCATCAGCACCAACTTCAGATGCAGCAGCAACACCAGAATGTCATGTCGGGTCACCAGGGGGCTGAGGGGGGTCCGGGTACTGGAGTAGGAGGCCCCCCTCAGCAGCCCCAGCCCCCGCAGGGCGCCCCCCAGCCGCAGTCCTCCCAGGCTCTGCTCCAGCAGGCACTGCACCAGAGGCTGCTTCAACAGCAGCAACACCTGGGTGGGGGCTCTCCGGCCCAGCACAGCAGCCCCATGAGCCCCCAGCAGCAGATGGCCCAGTCCCCTCACCTGCAGGGCCAGACGCTGTCTACATCCCTCAGCAACCAAGTGCGCTCGCCACAGCCCTCCCCGCGACCCCAGTCCCAGCCACCACACTCTAGCCCCTCCCCGCGCATGCAGCCCCAGCCTTCCCCTCACCATATCTCCCCACAGACCCAGACAGGCTCCCCGCACCCGGGCCAGCTACCCCAGCACCTCCCTGGCATGGTGGTCCCCTCTCAACAGCCGCCTCAGCAGCAGAACTCAATGGACCACTTTGGGTCAGACCAGAATGCCATGCTGTCTCAACTCAGTGGGATGGGTGGTCTCCATGGGCCTGGAGGACCTGACATGCTGTCTGGGAACAGCCAGGACCTTGGGCAGAACATTAATCATAACACTTTAGACATGTAGCCGTGCTTTCGGGACTGCACCTGGGACAGTGTTAGCCTTTTCTTTTTTTTCTTTTTTACTATTAATATTATTTAATGTTTTCAATAAAAAAATACATTGAAGTGAACTTCCTATGGGAGATGCAACTATAAATCAACACGACGATTAATTAATAAATGAATGGTAAGTTATTGCTGTTAATATATTTTTTGCCAATTGTGTACAAATAGGGGGATGGTATCTCCCTTAGAGAATACGACGCAGGTAATATTTTTGGGGTTTGGGACTATGGGAGTATTTGCCTTTTTAAGAAATGTTTAAGATTAAAAAAAAAAAAAAAATGTAAGAGCAAATGATTTAATGCAATGGACTTATTGTAATTTATCCATCAGTTTAGCAGAGGTGATTTGGATTAATATTATTATAAATCCAAACATCATGCATATCTTTTAAGTTTGAGTTTTCTTTATTTATTTTTGTTTTTTGATGGTTTGTTGGCATATACCCGAAGACTGCTACAATTCACATAGAATATATTTTTGTTATTAAAATGGGGGTGGGGTGATTTCATTTCACTGATGTCTGGGTTGGGCTTTCAATCTGGAATAAAATGAGTGTTTTTGTGGTTGAGGGCCTGCTGCAAGTTTCAGTGGCCAATGGAGACTACATTTGAAATGCCTAGCCATTGGACATCAATACCGGAAGGGCCATCCCTCTCACTGACCACACATGCCCTCCCTCACCCTCATGTGTGAGCACTCCTGTAAGACACTTAGTATTGGAGGTGGGGGCACATACCTATATGCCTGTAAAGTTTAGAGTACATGAGGTATGGGGGAGGTCCGCCAGTGCAGAGGACATTGCGGTTCTTGTAAAATAGAGGGAATGGATCCAAATGGACTGTGCTGCATAGAACTGAGGAAGGGGGGAGTTGTGACCAGTCACACTCTGCCTCACCCTTACTTTTCCCTCTGGACTTAACCCCAGCAGCTCAAGAGCCCAATGCACTGGTCCCCTTCTCCTGCCCCAGAATAATTGCTGTCTCTCCTCCCAACCCCAATTTACCTTTCTGCTCAGAACTTTGAGAGTTTAATTTAATATTTTTTACTGTACAAAGAACTGTGGACTCAAATACTGTTTTTTATAATAAAATGAAAATGAAATGTGCTGAATATTTTCTTCTTGTAGCTGGTCAAATTAAGAGTGCATGTTATTTTGGGGTGGGGGGATCGCCCTAAATACAGTGGGGAGAACAAGTATTTGATACACTGCTGATTTTGCAGGTTTTCCTACTAACAAAGCATGTAGAGGTCTGCAACTGTTCTGCCTTATTATTCGACCATGCTGGTCATTTATGAACATTTGAACATCTTGGTCATGTTCTGTTATCTCCACCCGGCACAGCCAGAAGAGGACTGGCCACCCCACATAGCCTGTTTCTTCTCTAGGTTTCTTCCTAGGTTTTGGCCTTTCTAGGGAGTTTTTACTAGCCACCGTGCTTCTACAACTGCATTGCTTGCTGTTTGGGGTTTTAGGCTGGGTTTCTGTACAGCACTTCGAGATATCAGCTGATGTACGAAGGGCTATATAAATAAATTTGATTTGATTGAATATTTATCATTGGTACACTTCAACTGTGAGAGATGGAATCTAAAACAAAAATTCAGAAAATCACATTGTATGATTTAATGAATTAGCATTTTATTGCATGACATAAGTATTCGATCACCTGCCAACCAGTAAGAATTCCTGCTCTCAGACCTGTTAGTTTTTCTTTAAGAAGCCCTCCTGTTCTCCACTCATTACCTATATTAACTGCACCTGTTTGAACTCATTACCTGTATAAAAGACACCTGTCCACACACTCAATCAAACAGACTCCAACATCTCCACAATGGCCAAGACCAGGGAGCTGTGGGGCTCCATGCAAGATCTCACCTCGTGGGGAATCAATGATCATGAGGAAGGTGAGGGATCAGGCCAGAACTACACGGCAGTAATCAATGACCTGAAGAGAGCTGGGACCACAGTCTCAAAGAAAACCATTAGTAATACACTACGCCGTCCTCGATTAAAATCCTGCAGCGCACGCAAGGTCCCCCTGCTCAAGCCAGTGCATGTCCAGGCCCGTCTGAAGTTTGCCAATGACCATCTGGATGATCCAGAGGAGGAATGGGAGAAGGTCATGTGGTCTGATGAGACAGAAATAGAGCTTTTTGGTCTAAACTCCACTCGCTGTGTTTGGAAGAAGAAGGATGAGTACAACCCCAAGAACACCATCCCAACCGTGAAGCATGGAGGTGGAAACATCATTCTTTGGGGATGCTTTTCTGTAAAGGGGACAGGACGACTACACCGTATTGAGGGGAGGATGGATGGGGCCATGTATCGTGAGATCTTGGCCAACAACCTCCTTCCCTCAGTAAGAGCATTGAAGATGGGTCGTGGCTGGGTCTTCCAGCATGGCAACGACCTGAAACACACAGCCAGGGCAACTAAGGAGTGGCTCTGTAAGAAGCATCTCAAGGTCCTGGAGTGGCCTAGCCAGTCTCCAGACCTGAACCCAATAGAAAATCTTTGGAGGGAGCTGAAAGTCCGTATTGCCCAGCGACAGCCCCGAAACCTGAAGGATCTGGAGAAGGTCTGTATGGAGGAGTGGGCCAAAATCCCTGCTGCAGTGTGTGCAAACCTGGTCAAGAACTACAGGAAACGTATGATCTCTGTAATTGCAAACAAAGGTTTCTGTACCAAATATTAAGTTCTGCTTTTCTGATGTATCAAATACTTATGTCATGCAATAAAATGCAAATGAATTACTTAAAAATCATACAATGCGATTTTCTGGATTTTTGTTTTAGATTTCGTCTCACAGTTGAGGTGTACCTATGATAAAAATTACAAACCTCTACATGCTTTGTACGTATGCTCTGCAAAATCGGCAGTGTATCAAATACTTGTCCTCCCCACTGTACTTGGTTCCCTAAGGAACCTGACCCCTAGTGGTGATAAGAGGCAAAAGTAGCTGCAAATGCATTTCCAAAACGGCTGCTAAAATGGACCAGTGAGGACACTTCTGTTACTGCTAACATGTTTTATTCCATGCTAAAATGTTGAGGTAATATCCATCCTGTTATATGAATCTCAAACACAAGTAGATTTTACACTGTATTTCTAGGCATATGGTATAGAGAAGACATTTGACATGTCATTGTGACTAAAGATACATTTTTCAACACGTGACATTTAAATGAGCTTTTACATGTGACATGCGATAAATACAACCGAGAACATTTGCTTCAATTTGCACATTTCCTACTGCAACAATGGTGTAAACTGATTTCTCCTCTTTAGAAATGCACAAAGGCTTTGTGAGAGGGGTGGACTATCAATTGGTAATACAATAATATGCCTTTTTGTTTTGTTTTACCTGGAAGTAAAAACAATACTTCAACGTAGCCAGCCTTCATCTTGAAATGCTGAACTTCTATCCTTTTAGGAATTCCTTCTTTCCTTTCTATTTTTGTCATAGAAATAAACATATTAAATTAAATGAAGGACAAGGCTGTGCGTGATTGACAGGAGACATGCAGAACTTACTGTAAATACGAAGGAAGACAGTCGACTTTATACAAAAGCGTTAGAAAAAGGAGTAAATGAAATGAGACCTAAAAACACATTTGGGAATGAGTGGTGTAAATTGATATCCCCTCTTTAGAAATGCACAAAGGCTTAGCAAGAGGGGTGGACTATCAAATGGTAATACAAAAATAGATTCAGGTAGGCTCTTTAAATTTGAGAAGTAAAATAAAGAAAAACAATACTTCAACGCTAAACTTCTAACCCTCCAGGCATTCCTTCTCTCCTTTCTATTTCTTTCTTTCAAACTAACAAATCGAATGGAGGACAAGGGTGTGCATGACATACAGGACATGCGGAACTTACTGTTAATAGTGAGGAAGACAGACGACAATACAAAAGCGTTAGAAAAAAGAGCAACCGAAATGAGCCTCCTGGAATAAGAGACGTTGGAGAAGTAGTAATGTTATAAATATGACATTCAGGAGTCAACTGCTCTCTCCCTCATCCTCTCTTACTAATCTTCTTTGTGAAAATTACCCGCCAATTCTCTAAGGTACAATACCTCACCAAAACCCTAGTAATTGGTATCAATATATTTTCATAGGCTTTGTAAACATCTTTAATGACAAATTATATTGTGGCTGTTTATCTAAACATGTTCCGAAGTGGTAAATTCAACATATGGGCTGCATTTCATGTATAACCTCACATGTCCTCTAATCCTCTCTCAGAACTCTGTCCTTCAGCTCTTAAAAAACCCTTCAGCTGCCAGGGCCTCTTTGAAAGTTACGGTCAAAGAGTTGATAGTCACATCGGTCACAATCACTTTGCCAGGATTCACTTCTGCGCCACTACTGTCTGGACACTGTGTCACAACCTCTTCACCTTGCTGTTTTGTGTCATTCTCCACCACTTCCTCTGCAACCTCAACATCGGTACAGACCACAGAACCATCAGCCACGGTTTCATCTCCAACATCCACCACTGAAGTGCTATCCCTGTCAATCAGAATATGTCCCCCCATCTCCTCTACCCTGTCAATAAAATAATCTGTCCCCAACCCCTCTACCCTCTCAATAACATTAGCTGTGCCTAACCTTTCTACCTTGTCAATCAAGGTATCTGTCCCCAATTCCACTTCTGTGTCACTGTCCACCAACCTATTGCTAATGTTGTCTTTTGGTCCCTCTGCAGAAACACAGCTCTCTGATTGGTCAGTCCTATCTATTTGTTCCTGTCCAGTTTCAGAGGTCCTACCCTCTGACCTGTACCATGCCCCTGTCACCCTCAACAAGGCCCTGCCCCCCAATGTCTCATCTCCAGAGCCCAGTGCGGAACCACAACCCTCCACTCTGTCAGTCGGCTCCTCCACTTCCTGCTCCATCATGGGAGAGCTGCACTCTGACCGGCTATGCCCTTAAGAGAGAAAGAGACAGGAAATGAGATCAATATACCACAAATAGGACCAATCCTGACCTTCAAAAACCGAGATAAAAAATAGATAATCAAATATTTCATTAAATGTTTGATAGAAAACAAACTGAATAGACTGTTTTCACGTGTGTCTGTTGTTAACTCTGATTCCGGTCTCTCCTCTGCGCCTTGCCATTCATGCTCCATGGGGTCCTGTATGCGGGTCAGTGGTTGGAGGGAATTGTTGTCAGACACAGGTTTGGACACCCTCTGCTTGTTCTTGCGTCTTGCCAGGCGGCGGTAGACGCTCCCTCCCTCCCCCGCCCTGTATGGCAGACTGCCCTGGTCCAGCTCAGAGCCCATGGAGCGCGTAAGGGAGAGGCGCAGACGAGGGGTATCTGGGACTTTGTGTGCACTACGGAGGTCCATGGCATAGATATTCTGTAGGAGAAGAGAAGACTAAAGCCGATGTCACACAAAGCAATCTGGACGCAATTTCTGTTGATTGCAACAAAGTGGCATTTATGATGCTGTGTGTCACCCCAAAAGTTGCCAGCAACTTAGTTGCAACGCAAGAGATAGAAATCAATCCTGTCACGCAACTGACTGTATGCAATGTCCAATCAGGGCGCAGAAAAAAGTTTACATGAGTGGTCATATCGTTCCGTTCGGAACTCCAACCCAGTACGCTAATGGCCAATCTTCAAAAAGGGATTTAGTCTTTGAGATACCGCTACCCGAGGTATAAAAAAAGCACAACCATGTTTTTCCATATCTCTAAGGTCTCCCACACAGTGCCTTCGATAAGTATTTAGACCCCTTGACTTCTTCCACATTTTGTTACAGCCTTGTTCTAAAATGGATGAAAGAAAAAAAATCCTCAGCAATCTACACACTTAATACCCAATAATGACAACGCGAAAACAGGTGTTAGCAAAGTTTTGCAAATACCATATTTACAAAAGTATTCAGACCCTTTGCTATCAGGTTCGATATTGAGCTCAGGTGCATTCTGTTTCCATTGATCATCCATGAGATGTTTCTACAACGTCATTGGAGTCCACCTGTGGTAAATTCAATTGATTGGACATGATTTGGAAAGGCCCACACCTGTCTATATAAAGGTCCCACAGTTGACAGTGCATGTCAGAACAAAATCCAAGCCATGAAGTCGAAGGAATTGTCCGTAGAGCTCTGAGACAGGGTTGTGTCGAGGAACAGATCTGGGGAAGGGTACCAAAATTTAAGGTCCCCAAGAACACAGTGGCCTCCATCATTCTTAAATGGAAGAAGTTTAGAACCACCAAGACTCTTTCTAGAGCTTGCCGCCCGACCAAACTGAGCAATCGGGGGAGAAGGTCCTTGGTCAGAGAGGTGACCAAGAACTAGATGGTTACTCTGACAGAGCTCTAGCGTTCCTCTGTGGAGATAGGAGAACCTTTCGGAAGGACAACCATCCTCAGTAAAAGGCACATGACTGCCCACTTGAAGTTTGCCAAAAGGCACCTAAAGATTCTCAGACCATGGGAAACAAGATTCTCTGGTCTGGTGAAACCGAGATTGAACTCTTTGGCCTGAATGTCAAGCGTCACGTCTGGAGGAAACCTGGCACCACCCCTACAGTGAAGCATGGTGGCAGCATCATGCTGTGGCAAAGTTTTTCAGCGGCAGGTTCTGGGAGACTAGTCAGGATCAAGGGAAAGATGAATGGCGCACAGAGATATTCTTGATGAAAACAGAACAGTCAGGACCTCAGACTTGGGTGAACGTTCATCTTCCAACAGGACAACGACCTTAAGCACACAGCCAAGACAACCCAGGATTGGCTTCGGGACAAGTCTCAATGTCTCAGCCAGAGCCCGGACTTGAACCCGATCGAACATCTCTGGAGAGACCTGAAAATAGCTGTGTAGCAATGCTCCACATCCAACCTGACAGAGCTTGAGAGGATCTGCAGAGAAGAATGGGAGAAACTCCCAAAATATTTTTATTTATTTTTTATTTCACCTTTATTTACCCAGGTAGGCCAGTTGAGAACAAGTTCTAATTTACAACTGTGAGCTGTCCGAGATAAAGCAAAGCAGTGCGACACAAACAACACAGAATTATACATGGAATAAACAAACGTACAGTCAATAACACAATAGAAGTCTATATAGTGTGTGCAAATGAAGTAAGATTAGGGAGGTAAGGCAATAAATAGGCCATAATGGCAAAATAATTACAATTTAGCAATTAAACACTGGAGTGATAGCTGTGCAGAAGATTAATGTGCAAGTAAAGATACTGGGGTGCAAAGGAGCAAAAAATAAATAACAATATGGGTATGAGGTAGTTGGGTGGGCTATTTAAAGATGAGCTATGTACAGGTGCAATGATCTGCAAGCTGCTCTGACACCTGATGCTTAAAGTTAGTGAGGAGGATATGAGTCTCCAGCTTCAGTGATTTTTGCAATTCGTTCCAGTCGTTGGCAGCAGAGAACTGGAAGGAAAGGCAGCCAAAAGGGGAGTTGGCTTTGGGGGTGACCAGTGAAATATACCTGCTGGAGCGCGTGCTACGGGTGTGTGCTGCTATGGTGACCAGTGAGCTGAGATAAGGCGGGGCTTTACCTAGCAAAGACTTATAGATGATCTGGAGCCAATGGGGTTGGCGACGAATATGGGCCAGCCAACGAGAGCATACAGGTGGGTAGTATATAGGGCTGTGGTGACAAAACAGATGGCACTGTGATAGACTACATCCAATTTGCTGAGTAGAGTGTTGGAAAATATTTTGTAAATTACATCGCCAAAGTCAAGGATCGGTAGGACGGTAGGACTGACTGAATACAAACAGTGCAGCTATTCCCTCCGCAAGGCTATTAAACAAGCTAAGCGTCAGTACAGAGACAAAGTGGAATCTCAATTCAACGGCTCAGACACAAGAGGCATGTGGCAGGGTCTACAGTCAATCACGGACTACAAGATGAAATCCTGCCCAGTCACGGACCAGGATGTCTTGCTCCCAGGCAGACTAAATAACTTTTTTGCCCGCTTTGAGGACAATACAGTGCCACTGACACGGCCTGCAACGGAAACATGCGGTCTCTCCTTCACTGCAGCCGAGGTGAGTAAGACATTTAAACGTGTTAACCCTCGCAAGGCTGCAGGCCCAGACGGCATCCCCAGCCGCGCCCTCAGAGCATGCGCAGACCAGCTGGCCGGTGTGTTTACGGACATATTCAATCAATCCCTATACCAGTCTGCTGTTCCCACATGCTTCAAGAGGGCCACCATTGTTCCTGTTCCCAAGAAAGCTAAGGTAACTGAGCTAAACGACTACCGCCCCGTAGCACTCACTTCCGTCATCATGAAGTGCTTTGAGAGACTAGTCAAGGACCATATCACCTCCACCCTACCTGACACCCTAGACCCACTCCAATTTGCTTACCGCCCAAATAGGTCCACAGACGATGCAATCTCAACCACACTGCACACTGCCCTAACCCACCTGGACAAGAGGAATACCTATGTGAGAATGCTGTTCATCGACTACAGCTCGGCATTCAACACCATAGTACCCTCCAAGCTCGTCATCAAGCTCGAGACCCTGGGTCTCGACCCCGCCCTGTGCAACTGGGTACTGGACTTCCTGACGGGCCGCCCCCAGGTGGTGAGGGTAGGCAACAACATCTCCTCCCCGCTGATCCTCAACACGGGGCCCCACAAGGGTGCGTTCTGAGCCCTCTCCTGTACTCCCTGTTCACCCACGACTGCGTGGCCACGCACGCCTCCAACTCAATCATCAAGTTTGCGGACGACACAACAGTGGTAGGCTTGATTACCAACAACGACGAGACGGCCTACAGGGAGGAGGTGAGGGCCCTCGGAGTGTGGTGTCAGGAAAATAACCTCACACTCAACGTCAACAAAACTAAGGAGATGATTGTGGACTTCAGGAAACAGCAGAGGGAACACCCCCTATCCACATCGATGGAACAGTAGTGGAGAGGGTAGCTAGTTTTAAGTTCCTCGGCATACACATCACAGACAAACTGAATTGGTCCACTCACACTGACAGCGTCGTGAAGAAGGCGCAGCAGCGCCTATTCAACCTCAGGAGGCTGAAGAAATTCGGCTTGTCACCAAAAGCACTCACAAACTTCTACAGATGCACAATCGAGAGCATCCTGGCGGACTGTATCACCGCCTGGTACGGCAACTGCTCCGCCCTCAACCGTAAGGCTCTCCAGAGGGTAGTGAGGACTGCACAACGCATCACCGGGGGCAAACTACCTGCCCTCCAGGACACCTACACCACCCGTTGTTACAGGAAGGCCATAAAGATCATCAAGGACATCAACCACCCGAACCACTGCCTGTTCACCCCGCTATCATCCAGAAGGCGAGGTCAGTACAGGTGCATCAAAGCTGGGACCGAGAGACTGAAAAACAGCTTCTATCTCAAAGCCATCAGACTGTTAAACAGCCACCACTAACAGTGAGTGGCTGCTGCCAACACACTGTCATTGACACTGACCCAACTCCAGCCATTTTAATAATGGGAATTGATGGGAATTATGTAAATATATCACTAGCCACTTTAAACAATGCTACCTTATATAATGTTACTTACCCTACATTATTCATCTCATATGCATATGTATATACTGTACTCTACATCATCGACTGCATCCTTATGTAACACATGTATCACTAGCCACTTTAACTATGCCACTTTGTTTACTTTGTCTACACACTCATCTCATATGTATATACTGTACTCGATACCATCTACTGTATGCTGCTCTGTACCATCACTCATTCATATATCCTTATGTACATATTCTTTATCCCCTTACACTGTGTATAAGACAGTAGTTTTGGAATTGTTAGTTAGATTACTTGTTGGTTATCACTGCATTGTCGGAACTAGAAGCACAAGCATTTCGCTACACTTGCATTTAACATCTGCTAACCATGTGTATGTGACAAATAAAATTTGATTTGATTTGATTTAGGATAGTCCATTTTACAAGGGTATGTTTGGCAGCATGAATGAAGGATGCTTTGTTTGCGAAATAGGAAGCCGATTCTAGATTTAATTTTGGATTGGAGATGCTTGGATGTGAGTCTGGAAGGAGAGTTTACAGTCTAACCAGACACCTAGGTATTTGTAATTGTCCACATATTCTAAGTCAGAACCATCCAGAGTAGTGATGCTAGATGGGCGGGCATGTGCAGGCAGCGATCGGTTAAAGAGCATGCATTTAGTTTTACTAGCATTTAAGAGCAGTTGGAGGCCACGGAAGGAGAGTTGTATGGCATTGAAGCTTGTCTGGAGGTTTGTTAATACAGTATCCAAAGAAGGGCCAGAAGTATACAGAATGGTGTCGTCTGTGTAGAGGTGGATCAGAGAATCACCAGCAGCAAGAGCGACATTATTGATGTATACAGAGAAAAGAGTCGGCCTGAGAATTGAACCCTTTGGCACCCCCATAGAGACTGCCAGAGGTCCAGACAACAGGCCCTCCGATTTGACACACTGAACTCTGTCTGAGAAGTAGTTGGTGACTTAGAAATACAGGTGTGCCAAGCTTGTAGCGTCATAACCAAGAAGAATCGGGGCTGTAATCTCTGCCAAAGGTGCTTCAACAAAGTACTGAGTAAAGGGTCTGAATACTATTTTTGTATTAGCAAAAATGTCTAAAAATCTAAATTTTCTTTGTCATTATGGGGTAATGTATTGATGAGGGTGGGAAAACAATGTAATCAATTTTAGAATAAGGCTGTAACCTAACAAAATGTGGAAAAAGTCAAGGGGTCTGAATACATTTTGAAGATACTGTATATGAAATGGATGGTTGTGTAAAAATATTTTACTGCAAAAGTAGTTCAATTTATAATTTGGGACCCCTAAACTCAAACAGTACAGAATAATGCCTGGCTGGAGGGGTGGTGGGCCACATAAACTCATTTAATCCAATATTACAAGCTCTGATATTGCTAACATTTGGAATATGAACAGTCAATTATCTGCCCTGCATACAAAAAGAACCATTAGGACATCTTAAAGCATTTAGGAAATATCACAGGTACAATAGGTGGAAATATCAATGAATGAGGAATGAAACCTCACAACTTTCCAAGTCAAATTTGCTCTCATTCAGTGCTGTATGGTTATGCCTGACAAAAAAGGCATACAGTTACACTTTAATTGATGTTGTGGCTATTGTAAATTGGCTCTAAGGCAAGTGGGCTCAGACACAGAAAACTGTCATGTGCAGACCCTACTCTTGCTACCCTACTCTTCTATTACGTTAGGGGGCCCCCCTAGATTTGCCTCCAAATCCAATTTCAAACAACGATTCAACCACAAATACCAATGATGTTTTCCAATGCCTCGCAAAGAAGGGCACCTATTGGTAGATGGGTAAAAATTGTGGATGGTGTATCAACACACCCAGTCAAAGAGAAGAGTAGTCCTTCCTAACTCAGTTGCCGGAGAGGAAGGAAACCGCTCAGGGATTTCACCATTAGGCCAATGGTGAATGTAAAACAGTTTGAGTTTTACTTAATCTTGAAATCGAGTTCTTACTATGCTATAAGTAGTAAGACAGCACCACTGAATCATATTCAACTATGAAACCACCTAAGTCCTGTCTTTGCCACGGCAGGCAGTGATTGCCCCCTCCCACAAGGGTATAATATGCACTGCCCTGTCGGAGAGTGTCACTCTTGCTTTATTCAGCCACTGTTGTTTATCAAAGCCACCATTCTTATCATCTGTACATTCATCTATACTTATTTTTCGTCTAAACTGAGCAATTTCAGACGGCCTACAACTTCGACCAAATGGCGAAGAACATACAGTACCAGTCAAAAGTTTGGCCACACCTACTCATTCAAGGATTTTTCTTTATTTTTAATATTTTCTACATTGTAGAATAATAGTGAAGACATCAACACTATGAAATAACACATGGAATCCTTTAGTAAACAAAAATGTGTTAAAGAAATTAAAATATATTTTATATTTCAGATTCTTCAAAGTATCCACCCTTTGCCTTGATAACAGTTTTGCACACTCTTGTTATTCTCTCAACCAGCTTCATGGGGTTGTCACCTGGAATGCATTTCAATTAACAGGTGTGCCTTGTTAGAAGTTAATTTATGGAATTTCTTTCCAATCATTTGTGTTGTGACAAGGTTGGGGTGGTATACATATGATAGCCCTATTTGCTAAATGACAGGCCATCATTACTTTAAGACATGAAGGTCAGTCAATGTGGAACATTTCAAGAACATTGAACGTTTCTTCAAGTGCAATTGCAAAAACCATCAAGCGCTATGATGGAACTGGCTTTCATGAGGACCGTCACAGGAAAGGAAGACTCAGAGTTACCCCTGCTGCAGAGGATAAGATCATTAGAGTTAACTGCACCTCAGATTGCAGCCCAAATAAATGTTTCAAGTAATAGACATCTCAACATTAACTGTTCAGAAGAGACTGCGTGGATCAGGCCTTCATCGGTGAATTGCTGCAAAGAAACCACCAATAAAGGACACCAATAACAAGAGACTTGCTTGGGTAAAGAAACACGAGCAATGGACATTAGACAGGTGGAAATCTGTACTTTGGCCTGATGAGTACACGTTTTTTGTTCCAACCGACATGACTTTGTGAGACGTAGAGTAGGTGAACGGATGATCTCCACATGTGTGGTGCCCACTGTGAAGTATGGAGGAGATGGTGTGATGGTGCTTTGCTGGTGACACTGTCTGTGATTTATTTAGAATTCAAGGCACACTTAACTAGCATGGCTACCACAGCATTCTGCAGCGATACACCATCCCATCTGGTTTGCGCTTAGTGGAACTATGATTTGTTTTTCAACAGGACAATGACTCAACACACCTCCAGGCTTTGTAAGGGCTATTTGACCAAGAAGGAGAGTGATGGAGTGCTGCATCAGATGACCTGGTCTCCACAATCAAGCAACTTCAACCCAATTGAGATGGTTTGGGATGAGTTGGACTGCAGAGTGACGGAAAAGCAGCCAACAAGTGCTCAGCATATGTGGGAAATCCTTCAAGACTGTTGGAAAAGCATTCCAGGTGAAGCTGGTGGAGAGAATAACAAGAGTGTGCAAAGCTGTCATCAAGACAAAGGGTGGCTAATTTGAAGAATCAAAAATACATGTTGATTTGTTTAACACTTTGTTGGTTGCTACATGACTCCATATGTCTTATGTCATAGTTTTGATGTCTTCACTATTATTCTACAATGTAGAAAATAGTCAAAATAAAGAAAACCCTTGAATGAGTAGGTATGTCCAAACTTTTGACTGGTACTGTGTATATATATTTTTCTTTAGATTCCTTCAACATCGGTCCGTTTAGTAGCCTGAGTCAGCTTGCTTGCTAGCCACTCTTAGCTAGTGGTCCTTCTAGCTAGCTAGCTAATGCGTCGCACTTGCAGGAGACCAAAGATTCTGAGGTCATTATTAAATAATCGCCTCCCCAATCACACTCAAAGAGTGTTCTAAAGCTTTGAGTGAAGGTATCAGAGGGATTCCATCAGGTTTTTCAATTATTTTTTCTCCTCAGGCAGAGATGTCGTTCCCTCCCGGGATAAAATAGTGCTTCAAGTGCAAGGCACACATGTCGGGGAGGGAAGTCACAGAGACTGCGCCCGATGGCTTGGACCAGAGCACGGACGGAGCTGGCTCTTACGGACCCCTTCTTATGTATCCACTGCTCTGGGGTTCCTCTGCCTTCCCTCCATCATCAAGTGCAGCTGGTCTCTATCTCTCCACCACCCAGCTCGTCCCGTATAGCTCCCGCGAGGCTACAGACGAGGGGGTGAGGTGCAGCTCTCCAATACTCGACAGTCTCCACACCTCTGCCCTTCCCGAACCTGCTGCTTATTTCGAGGATGCGGCACACCGGGAGCTGAGAGACTTCCATGCCAGCCAATGGGACGCCTATGGAGATCCTGGCTCAGATGAAAGGGCTCAGAGTGAGGAAGAGACATAGAGGAAGAGGACAATGAGGAGACGCCGGCTGCCCCTCCGATCTCTGACAAGGACCCTTACAACAAGGAGTTCATGGAGGTCCTGGGCAGGGCTGTGACTAAGCTAGGCCTATCCACAACCAGCCCCTGAAACCATGTTGGCAGGGGCTTACTTCCCACAGTCAGTCACCCAGTCTCTGGCCAGATACCCAGCCCCGCCCTAGACCCTCCACTGTTCTCAGATGTCAGGAATGAGGTGAGGCGATCCTGGGAGAAGCCACAACAGACACGCTCTTCCATCCAGAGCTTCAACTCATGGTCCAGGATCGACAGAGCCCAAGCTGGGGTATCTGTCCATGCCCCTGCTCAAAGAAACCATAGCCTCACACCTCTCAGTAGCCTCTGCGGCAGTGAAGCCGCAGCTATCATCCAGAGAATGACGTATTATCGCTTCCCTGGCGGAGAAGTCTTACAAGGCAGCCGGTCAAGTCAGCAGCCATGTTGAAGACCATGGCCATCCTCCAGGCCTACCAGGCCAAGCTCCTCCGGGACATGGAACGGCAGGCTACTCCAGAGATTCACTCTACACATGACGAGGTGTGCTGCCCAGGACATAGGCAGAATCATAGGATTCTTGGTCATGATACACCGTCACTTGTGGCTCAATCTCACCCAAATGTCAGAAAGGGTGAAGAACGTGCTGCTGCATGCTCCTGTCACAGTATTTGGGCTATTCAGGCCTATCGTGGAGACCATCACACACAAGTTTGAGCAGCAACAGAAGGGCTCTGCAGCCTTCAAGGCTATCATGCCACTCAGGCCCCGGGCTCCTTTCCCTGCCCCATCCCAACCAGCCTCGACCAAGACAGGGGAGGCTCGCCATTGCTCTGTGAGTGCTTCCCAGGCCCAGGACAGACCCACTCAGACGCCTGAGGTGTCCCACGCTGGTGCGAGAGGCTAGAACTGCAATCCTTTCCGCCCTCAGCAACAGCACGCTGCCCAGGAGTACAGAGTGGATAAACCACTGAGGGCCTGTGAGCCTTCCTGTGAGGGACTTTGTGTTGTATCCTATAGTCAGAGAATCCTGCTCCACTCCTGGTAGCAACATGAAAGAGAAGACTAGCTACACATTGCCCACTGCCAGCAAAAGCCGCCCGGTATATGTCCACACAAGACACACACTTCCACTCATCCCTCCAGCGCACACTATGTGTACACACTCCTGTGTCTCCCATCCATTCTCCTTTCCACTCGTTCTTATGAGTGCCATGGCCTTAGACAAAGATTATATGAGTACAAGGCAAAACATAGGGCTGGGACAGTTAGGTTTCACAGAGACACACAGTTTAATTCCAGTCATACAGCAGCCTCTGCCTGTGACTTGGCTAAACAGTCAAAAATATAAATCGTCAAACTGCACAGCAGCCTCTGCCTGTAGCCCAGTTAGCTATTCCAAATCAAATGACAGCCCTGCCCTCTCTAATAGAAAGAGCAGACCTGTCCAGCAGACTGAGTGTATGGAAACACGAATGCACAGCTTCCCCTTAGGTAATGAATACAATTGGGAAAGGTTACGTGTTGCAGTTCGCTGGTGTCACGCCCACGACAGTTTCAGCTCAAGCGGCCCCTATTCTAGAACAGGAAATAACCTTGTAGGAAAAGGAGCTATTCGCTCAGTGATGGAAGCAGACAAAAACACGGATCATTTTCAGCCATATTTTCACGTGCCAAGAAAGACAGTGGCATGAGACTGATCTTAGATTTGAGGGTGTTGAATAAATCATTACAAAAACTTTTCGCATGTTAACACTATTCAAAGTAGTCAGACAGACAGGATACGGATATTGTGCTATCTAGACGACTGTCTTATAATAGCGAAGTCGAGAGAATTGGTCGAGACACACACCAGGATAGTGATAAATCATATCCACAATCTGGTTTTCCTGATAAACTGTGAAAAGAGTTCTCTCACTCTTCACCAACAAACAAGCTTCTTAGGCTTGGAACTGAACTCTACGCACTCACGTCTAACAGTCACCAGACAGAGGTGCATTCTGACTGCAGCATGCACACTCCACCGGAGCCGTACTTTCAGGGCTCGCCGGGTTATGGTTTTACAGGGGCTGATGGTTGTAGCATCAGCAGTTTTACCACTTGGCCTATTACGCATGAGACCTATCCAACAATGGTTTATAAGCCAACGCATTCATCCGAACAGAGACCGTTATCGAATGATAACCATTACGTGGCAATGTCACCACAGCCTATCCTTCTGGCAAATCCCAAGGATACTCTCAGCTGGGTCCAGTAGTCTTGCAGGTTGTCATAAAGACCGACACCTCCCTGAAGGGATGGGGGGGGCAGTTTGCGATGGACGCATAACGAACGGTCAGTGGGAAGAACACAAATCTTCATATAAATGTTTTGGAGCTGGAAGCGATTCGGCTGGTTCTATTACATTTTGCCCCCAGGAGAGGCAAAATTCGCAAAATTCGCAAAATTTTCGAATGAATCACGTTCTGATTCATTCCAACAACTCAACCTTGATCGCGTACGTCAATTGCCAGGGCGGAGTCCGCTCACTGGCCATGCCCCAAGTGGCATCACGGATCATCTGTGGGCACACACACACACACCTGCGCTCACTGTCAGCAGCGCACATTCCAGGCCAGTTGAATCTAGGTGCAGACCTATTGTCGAGAGGATAGCCTCAGTCTGTGGAGTGGCGTATCCAGCCACAGGTGATAGAGGTGATTTGATGCCAGTTTGGACGAGCCTTACCAAGAAAACACTGAATGTTCCTCATTGGCCTAGTTTCAGTTTTTGCTTAAATCATCTTGAAAATCTATAACAGGACTTGAAAATGGCTGTCTAGCAAAATTCAACAACCAACTTGACAAAGCTTGAAGAATAAACAAATAAATAATGTGCTAATCCAGGTGTGCAAAGCTCTTAAAGACTCACAGCTGTAATCACTGCCAAAAGAGATTCTAACATGTATTGACCTTGTCAACACTTATGTAAATGAGATATTTCTGTACTTTATTTTCAATATATTTGCAACAATTTCTAAAAACATGTTTTCACGTTGTCATTATGGGGTAGTGTGTAGTAGATATGTGAGAGAAAAAAAAAAATCAATTTTGAATCCAGCTTGTAACAAAATGTTAAATAAATCAAGGGGTATGAATACTTTCTGAAGACACTGTATAAAAAGGCAGCAGACTGCTTGGGATGGCAACACCACAAGCCTATGAGTGTCAATGAGGCAACTGGGAGGCTCCAATGAAAGGAACGAGAATCATCCAAGAGAATCATCCGACCCTGGACTCTGGCACCCTCTCCCTAGTTCTTCAACTTGCCCTCACCTCCAGGATTGGGCTCTTAAGTCACATCCTTATCATTTAGAAGTGAGCTTTGATTCATTGCTAGTACAATACGTCTGCCTGAATCGAACATGACCTTCCTCTGGCTCACTGCATTTGTGATGCACATTGGGATGTTCCAGTGCACTCTTATACTGTTCAGGTTGAGCTGCTTCTTCCAGACAATCATGTCCACCATCCTGGCTGTCTGCCCTGGAGTTGCCATATATGTTGACTTTTTGACATTATGGTGAGGATGCAACCACACGTCACAAGCGCATAAGGTTCACTACAATGAACCAACACAACCTGACACTCATTGACAAGAAATACCATCAACTTAGTGGGCATGTCATAGGAATTGCACTGATATGCCCATTCCACCATCAGTTCTCTCCTCAGGCAGTTACTAGAGACAGAGACACCATGGAACTGGACTGCCTCATGTCAGGAGGCCATTCAACAGCCAACATGCTGTCTGGAAATTGATGGCGTGCATTGCCCTCCTACCTATTTAGCTACCAACCATGGCTGGCCAGCCCATGTGACACCTGAAATGGGCTGCATCGTAAAGAATGAGCTCTCATGCTGGGGTGACATATGCACTGGTCTGGAAAACTGTGCAGTAATTCCAACATACCTATAAAGAAAATATGCCATTTATGGCAAACAAGAGGCACATCAGGATGGTAAAACTTGCTGTATGTGATTGTTTATAGTGGCTGGGGATTGACTGAGATAGTGGTCTTTGTGCACCGTGCTTGATCAGCTCCACTTCCTCTGCAACCCACCAACTGTCCATCAATGCCCATGTACATGTGTCTGGAGCTGTGCAATATCCAGTTAGTCAATGGGTCTCATTGGCATACAAGCTGCATTTGCTGACTGCCTATACTGAACTATAGAAATGGAAACTCATCCCCACCCCCACAGCCCCAATACCCCGCCAGTCATACAGGAAGGATATTGTGCAAGCTGGTCAGGCCCCAGAACTACAACCACCAATGGCTACTTTGTCTCCTCACCCTGTTAGGACACACCCATGTCCTGGTCACCTCAGAGACTTTGAATCAACGTTGCACATTTCGTTTTATTGGGGAAAAGAGGGCTGTAAATATACAGTGCATTCAGACCTCTTGACTTTTTCCACATTTTGTTATGTTACAGCCTTATTCTAAAATGTATTAAATCGTTTTTTCCCCTTATCAATCTACACACAATACACCATAATGAGGAAGCAAAAACAGTTTTTTGGGAATATTACATTTGCATAAGTATTCAGACCCTTTACTCAGTACTTTGATGAAGCAGCTTTGGCAGCGATTACAGCCTCGAGTCTTCTTGGGTATGACACTACAAGCTTGGCACACCTGTATTTGGGGAGTTTCTCCCAATCTTCTCTGCAGATCCTCTCAAGCTCTGTCAGGTTGGATGGGGAGAGTCGCTACACTGAAAGACATCCCCACAGCCACTGAAAAACATCCCCACAGCATGATGCTGCCACATCCATGCTTCACCGTAGGGATGGTACCAGGTTTCCTCCAGACGTTACGCTTGGCATTCAGGCCAAAGAGTGCCATCTTGGTTTCACCAGACCAGAGAATCTTGCTTCTCATGGTCTGAAAGTCCTTTAGGTGCCTTTTGGCAAACTCCAAGTGGGCTGTTGTGCCTTTTACTGAGGAGTGGCTTCCATCTGGCCACTCTACCATAAAGGCCTGATTGTGCTGCAGAGATGGTTGTCCTTCTGTAAGGTTCTCCCATCTCCACAGAGGAACTCTGGAGCTCTGTCAGAGTGACCATCGGCTTCTTGGTCACCTCCCTGTCCAAGGCCCTTCTCCCCCGATTGCTCAGTTTGGCCTTGCGCCCAGCTTGAGGAAGAGTCTTGGTGGTTCCAAACTTCTTCCATTTAAGAATAATGGAAGCCACTGTGTTCTTGGGGACCTTCAATGCTGCAGAATTTTTTTTGTGTACCCTTCCCCAGAACTGTGCCTCGACACAATCCTGTCTCAGAGCTCTACGGACAATTCCTTTGACCTCATGGCTTGGTTTTTGCTCTGACATGCACTGTCAACTGTGGGACCTTATATAGACAGGTGTGTGCCTTTCCAAATCATATCCCATCAATTGAATTTACCACGGGTGGACTCCAATCAAGTTGTAGAAACCTCTCACAGATGATCAATGGAAACAGGATGCACCTGAGCAAAATGTCTAGTCTCATAGCAAAGGGTCTGAATACTTACATAAATAAGGTATCTGTTTTTTATTACATTTGCAAACATTTCTAAAAACCTGTTTTCACTTTGTTATTATGGGGTATGTGTGTAGATTGATTAGGAAATGTTTTTATTTAATCCTTTTTAGAATAAGGCTGTAACGTAACAAAATGTTGATGATGCAACCATGATGACAAGATTGGACATTGCATGCAATTTCAATTGCGTTTGAACTGCTTCATGTATCAGCAAAGTTGCTTGAGATGACACATAAATTGCTTTGTGTGACGCAGGCTTAAGATAAAAGTATATTAAGTTAAGTTTAGTCATTTTTGTAATTGCTATGTTAATGTAACGGACATAAAAATGGATTAAGAAAGTGGATGTTCTGGACAAGGAGAAAGGTAAGCGCTGTACCCGCAAGACGAGTCTCCGTGGTCTGAGTCCTTTCCTACGGTATGCCAGGGCTCGGTCCTTCTCCTCCCTGATAAGACACAGAGAATATGAAATTGCAATGGCTGGAGCAAAAGTATTATGCAGTATTCATACTAACAGCACTCTCAGTACTACTCACTTCTCTTCATAAGCCAGCACCAGGCGTGGGTCCAGTATGTGGTCCTCTGGTTCCCAGGTGCTATACCTGTAAAACAATCACGCTCTATAAGCACTGTTTATGCAGGATCATCATAGCATGATACCCTTGAATAAGGCAAGGAGGTACAATGACAGGAGTTGTTATAGAATCATATGTGAACTTTCAATGGATTTATGTATAGAGACTGCTAGCGGTTATACCTTACCTTTTAAAACCCTGGCAGAATGTAAATTGTCAATAGCTATCATTACAAATACACCAAATCAATCACCAGACACATTTAAATGTCAACCTCTATTGTGCAAGTGAGTCGTTCTGGAATTTGTTATGGTTTCCCCACTTGTCTCGACTCCTGAGGTGTATACTGCTAAGCGGGATAGAGGAGCTAGCGAGCTAACTATGGTCCATTCTGAGTTCAACTCTCGATAACTGTTGACACGAAGGTGGCTCACCTTTTAGCCAGGTAAATTTATATGGCAACAAATACTTTAGCTCTAACCTGCTCTGGGGCAGGCTAACTTCACTTTATCCTAAATGAAGTGCTTGAGCTGAGAGTTGAGGACCAAATCAGAATCCCTCCCTCTTGCAAAGAGCAAGTCATCATCCCCTTCATTCTCCGAAACCAGTTAAGAGGACTGACTTAATTTTTTATTGTGTTAATAATATTCAAATACCCTACAGTATCTCATTACACATTTAGTCATGTGTAGTGAGAATTTGAAACGTCACACACAGTAAAATTTTCATATGACTTAATACAATCATTTTATCGATAGGTGTGGGGGGAAAAAGGGTGCTCGTGCACCCAAAGACAGCATTAACAATTGTGTAATAAAAGACACCACTTCTAATAACCTATTTCACACCATAGCCTGCTGAATTTGCAGGATAAGTTCTTTCATTTCAGCAAAAAACGTCAAATGTGGCACAGACTTGCTGATGGATTCCTGTTTCAGCATTTTATCAATGAAGATTTCGGCGTTCGACTAGTCACGTGCGACATACAAGCGCAGTTACAAACCTGGCTGGAGTTAGCGGCAGCTGAAGAATCTAAATGCATGGTCGTAACATGGATGAAGCCTGAGCTGGAATATGAAGCTTAGTGAAGCTAGCTAGCTTTCGAAAATCCTGAGTAGATCTAGCTAGCGTCGTAGTATACCCCTCTATTTCTATTGAAAGTGTTGGTAAACAAGGGTACCCTTCAGTTTTAGATGCGTGCGGAATCGGATTAACGCTGGATCTGGACGGACTCTTCACATTACGAAAATGCACCAAATGGCGTACGGTGGTTGCCAGTTCTCCTGTCAGTGTACTTCCTTGATTAAGGAAATCGGAATTAGGGGTGTAAATATAAGATGCACTTTAACCAATGATATGAGGTTTTTACTAAGACATCAGAAGCAGAGGGAACATTACAGTGCCTTCAGAAAGTATTCACACCCGTTGACTTATTCCACATTTTGTTGTGTTACAGACTGAATTCAAAATGGATTAAATATATTTTCTCACCCATCTACACACAATACCCAACAAAACATGTTTTTAGACATTTTAATTTACATAGGTATTCAACCCCCTGAGTCAATACATGTTAGAATCACCTTTGGCAGCGATTTCAGTTGTGATTCTTTCTGGGTAAGTCTCTTTCCACACCTGGATTATGCAAAATTTGCCCATTATTGTTTTCAAAATTATTTAAATTCTGTTAAATTGGTTATTGATCATTGCTAGACAACCATATTCAAATCTTGCTATAGATTTAAGTCAAAACTGTAACTCGGCCACTGGCCTTGTGTTTTAGGTTATTGTCTTGCTGAAAGGATGAATTCATCTCCCAGTGTCTGGTGGAAAGCAGACTGAACTAGCTTTTCCTCAAGGATTTTGCCTGTGCTTAGCTCCATTCCATTTTTTAATCCTGAAAAACTCCCCAGTCCTTAACGATTACAAGCATACACATAACATGATGCAGCCACCACTATGCTTGAAATTAGGAGAGTTGTACTCATTAATGTGTTGGATTTTTTGCAAACATAACACTTCGTATTCCGGACAAAAAAGTTCATTGCTTTGCCACATTTTTTGCAGTGTTACTTTAGTGCCTTGTTGCAAACAGGATGCATGTTTTGGAAT
This sequence comes from Oncorhynchus keta, assembly GCF_023373465.1. NCBI lineage: Eukaryota > Metazoa > Chordata > Actinopteri > Salmoniformes > Salmonidae > Oncorhynchus > Oncorhynchus keta. The sequence goes on along the minus strand of NC_068425.1, from coordinate 16,789,987 downwards.
ATGTTTTATTCTGTACAGGCTTCCTTCTTTTCACTATGTCAATTAGGTTAGTATTGTGGAGTAACTACAACGTTGTGGATCCATCCTTAGTTTTCTCCTATCACAGCCATTAAAATGTTTTAAAGTCACCATTGGCATCATGGTGAAATCCCTGAGCGGTTTCCTTCCTCTCCAACAACTAAGTTAGGAAGGACACCTACATTTTTTTGACCCATCTACCAATAGGGGCCCTTCTTGGCGAAGCATTGGAAAACTTCCCTGGTCTTTGTGGTTTAATCTGTGTTTGACATTCACTGCTCACTGGAGGGACCTTACAGATAACTGTATGTGTACAGTACAAAGATGAGGTAGTAATAAATAAATAAAAGTTCAACACTATTATTGCACACAGAGTGAGTCCAAGCAACTCATTATGTGACTTGTTAAGCAAATGTTTACTTATTTAGGCCATAACAAAAGGGTTGAATACTTATTGGCACATTTGCACTTCATTTGTAAACTTTTCTAAAAATATAATTCTACTTTGATATTATTATTATTTTTTTTAGTTTTTTTACCTTTATTTAACCAGGCAAGTCAGTTAAGAACATATTCTTATTTTCAATGACGGCCTGGGAACAGTGGGTTAACTGCCTGTTCAGGGGCAAAACGACAGATTTGTCAGCTCGGGGGTTTGAACTCACAACCTTCCGGTTCCTAGTCCAACGCTCTAACCACTAGGCTACGCTGCCACCCCAAAATTATGGGGTATTGTGAACAAAAAAAAAAATTTTTTTTTTAAATTCAGGCTGTAACAGTTACAGCAAAATATGGAAAAGGTCAATCAATGGGTGTAAATAATTTCTGATGGCACTATATGTACCCAGGTCAGTGGGAGGATAAAACATCAGTCATACATACATGACTCATAAACATTTGTAATGCATTCGCTAATTAATGAGAAGAATACTTACTTTGGTGGCCATCCCTGCCACTTCAATAAGTATTCCACATTACCCTAAGAAGCAAAAGAGAAAGGCACATTTAGCAAGAGAGCAAATAACACAATTAGTACTCTTTGCACGGTAGTTCATGGAGCATAAAAAGATGACTGTCGCTGTAAAGGGTCGGAGTGGAGAGTCGAGATCATTGGGGTAATTTAACATTTTCAAATGGAGATTGTACGAGATGACGTCAATGTAAAGGCCTCGAACTCTACTATTGTGATGACGTGATCGCACATGGATGGTTTTATGTAAAATAGTTTTATTGAACGTCAAAAAGCGATGGAAATAGGTAGGACTTTACATGTAAACAACTTGTATTGCGCAACGTGCTGCACATCGAAGGTCTCCGCTTTGGACCACCCATTGACAAAATATAATTGTACGGCGTGCGTGTATAGAATACTCAATACATAGAATGAAACATTACTGTATTATAATCTTCCATTTTCAAACCAACTTTACCACATTAAAGCACAAGTAAATGCATAGTAAGATTCATACCATAAAAAAACAAAAACATAGGCTCATTGTGATGATCATACTACAACAACATAATATGACTATATTGAATGGATCATGCGAGGTGTAACATTACGCAGCAGTTTTTGTTCTCACGCAGATACCCCAATCCATCATCCCGTCCTCTGTTCTCCTCCTGTTGGCGTAATTTACAAAAAAACTGCGTAGCTCACACACATTGGCCGCGCGGACAATCCCACCAGTGATACCCCACGATGGAGACCCGATTTTGGTAAACACACCCCTTCTACATTTTACTACTTGAGGTAGTAGTCTATATTCAGAACATACAACATACACAAACCAAGGAAAGCGAAAAGATTCCACAATCTCTTTATTCAAAATGATGTAGCCAACAGGCAACATTCTGTGCAGAATATATTATCAACTTTTTGCGTGTTATAATTAGCAGCTTTCACGCAGCAGAATGACAATATTAATATATTGCGTAAACTACGGAAAGTGCGTAGCAATACTTTTGTGTAATGGCTGATATAGACTGTGTAAGAATACAGGTAGAACATCGGCTGTTAAAACCAAAAGACACCAATGATAGGTAGACTACATTTCTATTCGCAAGCACGGCTACATTGCTTACCTTTCTGACTCTCTTCTTGGTTATTGATTCAACTGCAAACACTTGTTCGCCTATAGATGACAGTTCCATCGCTCCGAGGCTGCTAGTCGCACGCTCAAAACAGGGAACGCGGATTGTTTCTCGTTCTTTCCAAGACAAATCCCCCCAAATCCCCCAAACTCACCGCAGCGGCTAAAACAAGCTTTTTACCTACTCTACAACCATATTCTATTCTTTGAGTCTTTATCACTTACTCACATGCAAGTATTAGATAGTTGAGCGGTATTTTAGGTTCTCTTTCTGAGTTTTAAAAATCTGCGACACATCACTGCCTGGCGCGTGCTTCAGTCAAGCGCGCTCCCTCTGACTCTGGTACGATGCGCCGAGCCCCCAATAATGGACAGAGAAGAAGAGGCTAAAGCGAGAGGGTTTACTTCGCTCAAAATCTGTCCCACGAATATCAGACCACGAAGTGAGTATTTTTTGCTCATTTGCTACGTGAGGATTATTTGATAGAATTTAACTTTCGTAATGGTTAGGTTGTTGCGAATGCACTGATATAAGTGGACACACGTGGTATTCCGTCAACTTTTAAAAAACTACTTTATATTGGAGTTGTGCCTCTTGTTCACACGCGTATCTGCCCTCTCATTGGCTAGAATGGCCCCACCTGATCTCGCCTCCTCCCGATGCCTTCCATCTTTGAGGACATGTATTTCGATTGTTGGAGTGGTCACTCGACTATCTTGTCAATAGCACGCCTGGGTCTTTCACTATTGCAAAACACAGTATTTCAAGAATATGAGTATTATTCTATAAACTCTTAAATGCGTTTTATGGGTTGTTTTCTTTAAATACCATTGAGGAACATCTGTCGAATTTTTGGCACATGATTGTTTTCCATCTTGTTAAAATATCAAGGAGAATGATCTAATGTCAAAATAGTTCCAGGTCCCATGTGATGCTAGGCTATCTGTTATCAAGCTACATGCCTCTATCCCGAATTAATAGGAAAGATAGGCACCATCTCATGTAATAATTTTAGCACCTATTTTGTTTCCCTATTCATATGGAATTGATGCATAAACTGTAACTTGATCTACACAACAGATGGCATGAAACATAGGCTCATCTCAACATTGAACCAACAGAGAACATGCTTTAAATCTCTTAAAATAATTGGGGATCTGATATCCAGAAGGTGTCTGTGCACCTATTTGTGTGATGGTTAGGGAATTATATAGTATATTGCAAGAATCTGGGACTAGGACAGTGTAGTTTTATGTAACAGTTGAATGGACAGGAAAGATCTGAATTGGAAATTAAAGCCTTCTGCAGTTTGGCTGGGGAATGTCTACACCTCCAGCTGTATGCAAAAATGGTTCCAAATATGGCACTCCGGCCATTAATTACACAGCAAGGGGCTTCTAAAATAGCTAAAAGAAGACATATTTCTTCTACAGTACATGTAACCAAAAAACAAACAAGATAAGTACAAGATTGGAAAAATTACAATGGTTTCTAAAGGAAATAGGATGATGTTTTTCAACCAAAATATGTATAGCCTCATTAAATAATAATTTAATTGATAACACAAATAATTTGCATACACAGACTTGCCCCAACCACACTCTTATTGTAGGGTAATTTGATAGAATGTTTATTTCATTTCGCCATGTACAACACACAGTGGTGACCCGCCATTCCCGACAGGCCCTCTATTTTTTTTGTTGTGTGCCTGTTTTGCAAAATCTACGGGGAGAGCTCAAAAATTCAAGCCCCTTGGGTGCTGCCATAGAGTTACATTAGAAGTGCCCTTCCAAGAAGTCTCAAGGTTATTGGCCACAGATAAAATTACGTCAAATCATGTTATATCAGTAGCTTTGATTGGACTGATAATGTCTACATCATATTTAAAAAATCTTAGCTAGCAAGCTAGCAGTCATCATCATGAATTAAGTCGACAATCTACTGGCAAATCCCTTTCAATTTTTGTCATATGAAGATAAATTATGAAGAGAAATGATAGATAATACGTATTGGTGCTCATCGGCCATTGGACATAAACAATACACAACAAGTTGGAAATCGCAAATTCAACAATGAGTGGTTTGGAAGGAATTGGTGGCAAACTGCAAGCATTGCAAAGCAATCACTAGCATGCTATTCAGGGGAGTGGATGTGTGATCCAAGTCAAGGTTTAAGGGTCTCTTTTCCAAGCTTAAAAGGATAAACATTCAACATTGGCCATGCTGTCAATCCAGCATGACTTCTGACGCTTTCAAAACAACTGGAAACTCGGAACTGGGTTAAAATATCAGACTTCAGTGAGTTTAAGACAACTGGGAACTCGTAAAAAAACTGTCTCTGACTGGGAAAATACGTTTTGAAGGGTCATCCAACTCAGAATTCCAAGTCGGGAACTCAGGCCTCTTTCTAGAGCTCCGCCCTGAAGATTACTGACGTCATTAGACCTCACTTTTTTCCGAGTTCCCAGTTGTCTTGAAAGCACCATAAATCCAGAGAATGCCAGACTTTGATAATAAAATTTGCCCACAAAGGACTGCCGCGCCACCTTCCTGTTCAAGTGAGCACAGCACAACAAGGTGAGAATTTTTTTTATTGTATGCTGCTGCATAAATGATGTAATATGCCAGGGATATATGTATACTGTAGCGAAGAAAACATTCTAAGCGTATGTTGTGTAGTAAGCTGTTAGTAGACTATGTGCCTCACCCTAATAATTTGGTCGCTTTTCCTCTCATAATTTAGCCTACTGTTCTGATCTGGTGGTGCACATGTACATGCACATGTTTTAGAGAAATGTCATCATCAAATATTGTAAGAGCTTTCATTGTCTGCTTATATACCCCCTGACTTGGAATACTGTAAGAACGGCCCATGTTCTAAATTCTGTCACTGTACATTTCAAAAGTGCTGAATAAATGAATAATACATAAATCATTAAATAGTACCCACAAAACACCAGTCTCAACGTCAACAGTGAAGAGGCGACTCCGGGATGCTGGCCTTCTAGGCAGAGTTGCAAAGAAAAAGCCATATCTCAGACAGGCCAATAAAAATAAAATATTAAGGTGGGCAAAAGAACACAGACACTGGACAGAGGAACTCTGCCTAGAAGGCCAGCATCCCAGAGTTGCCTCTTCACTGTTGACTTTGAGAAGGGTGTTTTGCGGGTACTATTTAATGAAGCTGCCAGTTGAGGACTTGTGAAGCATTTGTTTCTCAAACTAGACACTGTAATGTACTTGTCCTCTTGCTCAGTTGTGCACCGGGGCCTCCCACTCCTCTTTCTATTCTGGTTAGAGCCAGTTTGCACTGTTCTGTGAAAAGAGTAGTTAACAGCGTTGTACGAGATCTTCCGTTTTTAAAATGATAAACTTGGATTAACTAACACAACGTGCCATTGGAACACAGGAGTGATGGTTGCTGATAATGGGCCTCTGTACGCTGATGCAGATATTCCATTAAAAATCTGCTGTTTCCAGCTACAATAGTCATTTACAACACTAACAATAGCTACAATGTATTTCTGATCAATTATATGTTATTTTAATGGACAAAAAATTAGCTTTTCTTTCAAAAACAAGGACATTGCTAAGTGACCCCAAACTTTTGAATGGTAGTGTTTTTGAAAAGGCAGTAAATGAGTCTGAATGAACTGTTTCACTGCCAGACAAGGCTCCACTGATAGCCAGGTGAAGCAGTGGTAAGGTGTTGGGACTGCTGTTGGGACAGCTTTATGTAGGCCCTAACAGTTTGTGGGCACCGTTTGTCACCGTTAAAGACCAATGCATGTATTGTTTAGTGTTGTGTTGTGTGGTGGCCTTGCTGGCATGCATCTAAAACATTTTTTTTTTAGTTTACCCCACCAATATGTATATGCTAAAATCTCCACTGATAACACAGATAACATACACAGTAGCACTATTGGGTATAGAAGCGGCAGCTTGGTAGCCTAGTGGCTAGAGCGTTGGACTAGTAACCAAAAGGTTTCATGTTCAAATCCCCGAGCTGACAAGGTACAAATCTGTCGTTCTGCCCCTGAACAGGCAGTTAACCCACTGTTCCTAGGCCGTCATTGAAAATAAGAATTTGTTCTTAACTGACTTGCCTAGTTAAATAAAGGTAAAAATAAAAAAGCCAATATCCACAAGCTGCCAGTCCACAAGGCCCTAGTTCAGCTATAATAGACCAATGAAAATGCAATGGACAGTAAACAAATGCAGTGTTTACCTTCGGTTGACATGGCTTAAATCCAAGAGTTATGATGATTGGCTGATTGACTGACTGTGAAGTCTGTAATTTGTATGTGGGCCTCTGGGAGACATCACTCACCTCTAGTAGATGTCCTCACAGCTCCCTCCCTGCCCTGAAAAGTGTTATAGATCTGTAAGCATAGGTCCCATTGATACAAGTACAATACATGACAAGGAGTAGTGATGCTGCCCAGTGACCCAAGCCTACCAGACAAGCTCACATTGAGGCAAACAACCCTGAACCATGCATGAGAGCACCAGCTATTCCAAACGACTGTGTAATCTTGCTCTCTGTAGCCGATGTGAGTAAGAACAGATGAACAGATAACATTCGAAAGGCTGCGGGGCCAGACGAAATACCAGGACTCGTACTCAGAGCACGCGCTGACCAGCTGGCATGTGTCTTCACTGACATTTTCAACCTATCCCTGACCCGGTCTGTAATACCAACTTGTTTCAAGCAGACCATCATATTCATGTGCCTAAGAATGTTCATGTAACCGGCCTAAGTGACTATCGCCCCCATAGCAATCACATCTATAGTCATGAAATTCTTTGAAAGGCAGGTCATGGCTCACATCAACACCATCATCCCAGACACCCTGGACCAACTCCAATTCGCATTCCGCCGCAACAGAGCCACAGATGACGCAATCTCTATTGCACTCCACACTGCCCTCACCCACCTATACAAAAGGAACACCTATCTAAGAATGTTGTTCATTGACTACAGTTCAGCATTCAACACCATAGTCCCCTCCAATCTCAGGACCCTGGGATTGAACACCTTCCTCTGCAACTGGATCCTGGACTTCCTGACGGGCCGGCCCCAGGCGGTGAAGGTAGGCAACAACACATCTGCCACACTGACCATCAAATCAAATTTGCACCGAATACAACTGTTATAGACTTTACAGTGAAATGCTTGCTTACAAACATTTCCCAATGATGCACAGTAAACTAAATAAATAATATTAACCAACACAAGACAAATAAAATAAAATACACAAGAATGGAGCTATATACAGGGAGTACCAGTTCCAGATCAATGTGCAGAGATATGAGGTACTTGCGGTAGATATGTACATGAAGGCAGGGTAAAGTAACTAGGCAACCAAATAGATAATAATACGAGTAAAATAAAGAACAGAGTAGCAGCAGCAAATGATGAGTGCAAAAGTGTGTGTGAGTGTGTGTACGTATGTTTGTTTGTGTTGTGTCGTCATATGTGTGTGGGTTATTTCTGTTTGAGTGTGTGCGTAAGTATGGTTTGAATGTGTGAGCATAGCCACGGGAAGTAGGGGTGCTGAGGGTGCTACAGCACCCGGGTCCTCCTGCACCCTTTTTTGTTGTTGTAGAAAAGTAGGGCACTGGGCCTTTACTAGTCCTGTATTAGCGGACCATCTGTAGCGCAGGCAATTCACAGCACCCGCCACCACCAAACATCTTCCTACGGCTATGCATATGGGAGATTTGTGTGGGAGTGACAGTGTAGTGTGTGTGAGTGTGTGTATATGGTGTGTATATAAAGTCCAGTGAATGTGCGTAGGGTCAGTGCAAGATACTCAGCCAACAACACGGGGGCCCCTCAGGGGTGCGAACCTAGTCCCCTCCTGTGCTCCCTGTTCACCCATGACTGTGAGGCCCCACACAACACCCTCATCAAGTTTGCTGACAACAAGACTGTGGTAGGACTGATAGAAGATGACGATGAGGCAGCCTATAGGGAGGAGGTCAGAGACCTGGCAGTGTGGTGCCAGGACAAGAACCTCTACCTCATTGTCAGCAAGACAAATGAGCTGATCGTAGACTACAGGAAACGGAAGGGCGAGCACGTCCCCATCCACATTGATGGGTCTGAAGTTGAGCGGGTCGAGAGCTTCAAGTTCCTCTGTGTCCACATCACTAATGAATTAACATGGTCCACACACACTCACACAGTTTTGAAGTGGTCACGACATCGCCTCTTCCCCTTCAGGAGGCTGAAAAGATTTGGCATGGGCCCTGAAATCCTCAAAAGGCTGCACATTTGAAAGCATCTTGACTGGCTGCATCACCGCTTGTTACGGCAACTGCAAGGCGCTACAGAAGGTGGTGAGTACGGCCCAGTACATCACTGGGGCCAAGCTCCCTGCAATCTAGGACCTCTATACCAGGCGGTGTCAGAGGAAGGCCCAAAAAATTGTAAATAACTCCCAAGCAATAGACTGTTGTCTCTGCTACCGCATGGCAAGCGGTACCTGTTCACCAAGTCTGGAACCAACAGGATCCTAAACAGCTTCTACCCCAAGCCATAAGAATGCTAAACAAGACTGATAAATAGCTAATCACATGGATAACCAGAGTACTGCATTTACCATTTTTTACTCTAACTCTCTTGCTCTGACTCTACCCACACATTCACATATACTTACACTGACACCCCAACATACACACACTACATATGCCCACACATGCTTCCACATGCATACTGACTCCACACACACACACACGCACACACACACACACACACACACACACACACACACACACACACACACACACACACACACACACACACACACACACACACACACACACACACACACACACACACACACGCACAGCTACTACTGTCTTATCTATCCTGTTGCCTAGCCACTTTACCCTTTACCTATATCTACAGTACATAGCTACCTCAATTACCTTGTTCCCCTGCACATCAACTTGGATGTGGTACTTATTTTTTTTTAACTCTGCATTGTTGGAAAAGGACCAGTAAGTAATAATTTCACTGTTAGTCTAAACTTGTTGTTTATGAAGCATGTGACAAATACAATTCGATGTTAGATTTGATACGAATCTCTATTGGGGAAGCCCCAAGCTGTATTCCACTTTTGTCCCAGGATTTGCCCCATTGTTGAAACGCCTACATACCCCTTCCACAGCCTCCTCTCTGCACCTGGGTCTCTTGCATGATCGACAATCTCCAGATGTCATGGTAACTGTTTCCAAGGTGACCAATAAAAGGCAAAAGGAGGTGTTGGTAGATCAACCTCTCTACTTTAACCTGTGACCTTTGCTAGAGCATTAAAAAATGACTGTATTTATTGTTCCAAAATTGAAAATTGAAAAAATTGCGTTGATTGCTCTACTGGACTGAACATGTAAATGAAAACAGGCAGGACACACATACGCATGACTCATGCAAGCACAAGCGAATATGTGCACACACACAAACACAGTGCTATATTGGCACCCCTATTAAAATCTATAAGTATCTTGTAAATCAAAATATTCATTTTGTGATATAGTATAACGATGATATACAGCATTGTTCAATCACAGGTTCCAATATGACTTATGGGCTGGCTGTAGGCAGTCGCTTTTCAAGAGTGAGTAAATTTACATCGCAAATATTTAAGTGGTCTAAACAGTCCATGCAAACAGAGCTGACGGAGTCCTTTTGTGTCACTCTCTACGTAGTCTATGTACATTTATGTGTCTGCATTTTTGGAATGCGATGCAAACGGACCTTGGTCGGATCCGTTTGCTTAAACTTGTAGAGCCCTTTACAGTGGGTATCATAAGTATTCACTTAAGAGACTGTCCCTAGTCTACCTGGTCTTGCTGCTGCTCCAGTTTCAACTGTTCTACCTGCGGCTATGGAACCCTGACCTGTTCACTGGATGTGCTACCTTGTCCCGCACCTGCTGTTTTTGACTCTCTCTACCGCACCTGCTGTCTCTAACTATGAATGATCGGCTATGAAAAGCCAACTGAAATTTACTCCAGAGGTGCTGACCTGTTGCACCCTCTACAACCACTGTGATTATTATTATTTGACCCTGCTGGTAATCTATGAACATTTGAACATCTTGGACATGTACTGTTATAATCTCTACCCGGCACAGCCAGAAGAGGACTGGCCACCCCTCAGAGCCTGGTTCCTCTCTAGATTTCTTCCTAGTTTCCTGCCTTTCTAGGGAGTTTTTCCTAGCCGTGCTTCTACATCTGCATTGTTTGCTGTTTGGGGTTTTCGGCTGGGTTTCTGTATAACACTTTGTGACATCCGCTGATGTAAAAAGGCCTTTATAAATAAATTTGATTGATTCAACCTCCTTGTTTTTTTCAGTATGTTGCGTTACAAATTTTGATTGAAATATATTTCATCGTGTGATATTTTTTTGTCATTGATCTATACAAAATACTTGATAATTTCAAAGTGAAAAGAAAATTAAAATGTACAACAATTAAATAACTAAAATATAGTCGTTGCATAAGTATTCCCCCCCCCCCTTTGTTTAGGCAAGCATAAATTAGTTCAGGAGTAAAATGTACATGGACTCATGAAATAATAGGGGTTGACGTGATTTTTTAATGACTAACCCTTTCTCTGTCCCCCATACTATACATATAACATCTGTAAGTTATAATATAATAATAATAATAAGTTCCCTCAGTCAAGTATTGAATTTCAAGCACAGATTCAACTACAAAGATCAGGGAGCTTTTCGAAAGCCTCATAAAGAAGGGCAGTAATTGGTAGATGGGTAACAACAACAAATCAGACATTGAATATCTCTTTAAGCATGCTGTGGATTATATATTAAACCACCCAGATACAGTCGTCCTTCTGAACTGAGCTGCAGGACAGTAGGGAAACTGATCAGGGACGTCACCATTAGGCCATTGGTAATTTTAAAACAGCTACAGAGTTCAATGGCTATGATGGGAGGAACTGAAGATGGATCAACAACATTGTAGTGTCTCCACAAAAATACAAATATACAGAATACAAATATTCCAAAACATCCATCCTGTAAGTATTGCTAAAGTACGGCAAAGGAATACAATTTTGGCCTAAATGCAAAGTCTTATGTTTGTGGCAAATCCAACATATCGCTGAGTAACTGCCTCCTTATTTCCAAGCATGGTGGTGGCTGCACCATGGTATGGGTATGCTTGACATAGGCAAAGACTGGGGAGTAGCTTCAGTCTGCTTTACACCAGACACTAGACAATAACCTAAAACACAAGGACAAATCTACACTAGAGTTGCTTACCAAGAAGACAGTGGCCAAGTTACAGTTTTGACTTAAATCTGTTTGAAAATCTATGGCAACACTTTAAAATCAATTGCACGGCTTGAACAATTTAGAAAATAATGGGCAAATGGGCAAACAATTCAGGTGTGCAAAGCTCTTAGAGACTTACCTAAAAAAGGCTCACAACTGTGATCACTGTCAGAGGTGTTTCTATCATGTATGGACTCAGGGGGCGAGATACAGTAAATTAGTGTTTTATTTTTCATTAATTAAAATAAAACATTTAAATTGATTTTTCTTCCACTTTGACATTACAGAGTATTTAGTGTAGATCGCTGACAAACAAATTACAATTAAATCCATTTTTATTCCAATTTGTAACCCAATAAAATGTGAAGAAATCCAAGGGGATGAATACTTATGATAGGCACTGTATGTGACAACAACCTTCAGACACTTAGTTAGTGAGTAAACCTGTAGGTGAACAAAGTGGGAGTGAACTACAAGCTCCTGATGGATCATAATCGAACATGTAAAGGGTTTTGTTATGCCAACCAAAAGTATACAAAAGTAAAAACAGTTTTATATGAGACACTTGTTAGAACCCTAAACTCACCTGTCAAACCTTGTGAAGTCTCCAAATGCAATCAATGTTGGTTTTGCTGTCCAATTCCATAATTGATGGCCACAAAACTACAATCACTATGCCCTTGGATCTGAAGCTTGAAGACTCAAGTGCACAGAAATATGGGTCTATTGTATTTACTTGCTTTAGACTTGGTGGAGGACAATCACATCACCCCTAACAAACCTTTGCACTATGCGGAGGAATGAAGATGCTGATGCATTTTCAACTCATAATAGCTAGCCCATTACTAAAGGCTGCCTGAATTTTGGTTGGGATAAGTCTTACATGTTATTGGTGTTTGAAGATAGGGCTAAGTCTTCGTGAACTTTGTCACGAGTGTAGAAAGGTACGATGTTGTTCAAATAAACAAACAGACTAAAAGCAGCAAAATGAGATTCAGCACCATGGACAGCGGCGGGAATAGTACATCCGAAATATAGCACCTGGACAGTGGAGAGCGACTGTCTCGCGCAATGGTCACTCCCCATCCACACTGGGTGAATCCTATTTAATAGGCTAGAAAGACTATTGATGGTGTTCAGATGCGAGGAGCTGTAGTTGGGGATTTATTGGAGAATATCATGGCAATGCTTTTTTTATTTTAATATAACAGAGACATTCTTCCACAGAACCTCTACAGTGCTATGTGGACGCATGGAGGCGCTGATGCACTACCAAGCTCATGAGATGCCAATCTGCAATTTTATGGGGGGACAACTGTCTCTGTCAGCCAGGGTACTTGTAGATTGTAATCAGACATCTAAATATCTAACGTCATAGGTACAACGTTCAGGTAATGTAGGTAATTTAGCTGATAATATAATCTCATTTTTCAGTAGACAGCAACCTTGCAAAACCAGCAGACAGTAGAAAGGCAAGCTAACCGCAAAATAGCTAACGTTACTGTTAGCTTAGCTAGCTAACATAAACATATTTGGGGGTTTAACGTAATGGATAAAAATGACACAACAACATACAGTGTACAACTGTATATATACGACCTGTCAAGAGGAATGGCTCGCAATCTCAGCCCAATCATGTTAGGTAAGTGAAGCTCAGTCTCGACAACTTCCCCAGATAATGAAGCTGTGTAGCTTTAGTAGTTAGCTGCGGGTTGAGATTGATGGAGCACGTCGACAAGCCTTTGATGGCTGGCTAGCTAGCTAGCTGGGTAGGCCAACATTACTCTTGCAATGCATCATTTTTTGTTTGTTATTAACTTGCTAGCTAGTTCGTTACAACCTGCCAATTGAAGTAAGTTTGAGCTTGGTTTATACAGTATAGCCCAGCTATTCAAAGGCGTATTCTTCAGAATTTCAGCTCAACAATATTGCAACGTTTACGTTAGCTAAAATGCTAGCTACACACAATACAAGAGTAAAACAGGTTTGTGCGAGCTTGATTGACATGTATGCTCATCAGCAGCGTCAAGCCTCGGTCACACACACACATATATTTTAATGTGTTACAGGAAAACAACTTGATGGCATTTGGTAAGAAATCTCCCACCTATAATTTTGTGACAGTACAATTTATCCACACAACTTTGTCTTTACTGTCACTGCAATTCTTCAAAGGATTATTTTCATGGCCATATTGTAACCATCCATTACTGTACACTCAGTCTTGTGTTTCAATTCTCACAGGCACTCAGCCATTGTGGTTTATGGAGACGAGTTCTACTTTGGAGGAGTGGGTATTTCCAGCTGCTCACCGGTAAGCCTAAAATGATGTATTGGCTAATATCCTCCTAATATTTGATAAGACCTACTTCAGTGTTCCCTCTACTCTTTAGCATGGGTTTGCACTAGCTGACAGTAAGACTAGGCCTACATTGGTATGACCTTCAAAGAGGAGGGAAGGTTAACGCATCGGATATACAGAGAAGTTTTGGGGGTTGGTGTTTTGTAGGATAATATGGACATTATGTGTTTTAGGGGGGAACAATGCTTGGTTCCCCAGACACTGTGGTGGAATTGGGAAACACAGAGGTGACAGAGGAGATCTTCATGGACTACCTGTCCTCGCTAGGAGAGAACACATACAGGTGTGTGTGTGTATGTGTCACAAAAACGTGTTGTTTTTGGTTAACTCACCTCATACACCACCACTTTGGTGGACACATCAGCCATGAACACAACATAGCAGTGATAGCTGTTTTAGATCTGAGATTGCTTTCTGTTGTTATTCTTCCATAGAGGTGACAAGTACAGGTTGTTTGAGCACAACTGTAACACCTTCACTAATGAGGTGGCCCAGTTCTTAACAGGCCGGAAGATCCCTTCTTACATCACAGACCTGCCCTCCGAAGTGCTCTCCACGTGAGTCTACATACTTATTAGCTGAGCGACAGATACTAGTAATGCATTACTGACTTGTGTACCTCTCTGACCCTCTGGCCTGTTCCTCTGTCTAACCATTTAGACCCTTTGGTCAGATACTCCGGCCTATACTGGACTCCATCCACATCGCTCCTCCTGGGGGGAACATCATCAACGGTCGCCACAGCTAAACTGCCTGAGCTGCACAGAGTAGTATTTAGACATGTTCTAATTTACATTTTCAAAATGGAGGTGGGTTATTGACGAAACTGTGGAGGGTGAATCTCAGTGAGTCTAGTCAGTCACACTGCTTTTGTACTGCGTATGCTTGGTTTTAGTATGATTGTTTTGTAACTCCCCACCAGCAATGTCTTGCCTTTTGTAAGTAAAAAAAAATGTTGCTTCAGTTTCCAGTTTTTGTTTACGGACGTTCCTTATTGCCTCTAATGGTATGATCCTGATCTGATGGAAAGTTGCACAACATGAACTTTCTCATAAATCTTCCAATATCATTAATGATTTATAAGAAGGTTAGCATGTATCTCAAGTCAGCGTTTCAGCTTGACTTCCAATGAACTACTCCACTTTGCACCAGATGGTGTGTGCTATATACACCTCTATGCCTTCATCTCTCTCACCTTAGTGTTAATGATGCTGATAGTGTGATATGAAGGATGAATGCTGAAGTGCACAAAATCTGCATTAGTTCTCTGGATGAAGAAACAGACCATGCGTATCTTGTATGTGTTTGAAATCATCTCAGAAATGTAATTTATTATGGAAAAGTTTGTACAATTTTGGGGTCAAGTTTGGGATCAAATCATACATATTCTTGTATCATTTTCATTGGGCCATCAGTAGGAGCAATAACTCTTCACATATCTATACTTATTAGACTAGGCATGAAACGTGTAAAGTCCTTTTATTAAATGCACTTATTCACTGCAACTCCTGGCACTGGTTAACTATAGCATCATCCAGTAGAACAGTACAGTAAACTGTATGTTCTGTAGAAGACAGCACCTCTGGTATCGCATCAGACAGGTAATTACAGCATAGCATGTTTCATAAAAAGAATGACTCCACCAATAGGTGCTTGTATGTTGAAGGAGACAAGGCCCTTCACCTTGGTATGTTGCTCACGTAACCACCTTCAGCAATCAACCTGACCAATGAAATGTATTGTACACCTCATCCTTATTTGTTGTTTTATTTATTTCAGGATCAGTTGCTGGCTGCTAAATGTAATGATTTCAGTAGATATTTATGAATACTATATTAGTTATGTATGGTTATTTATGTATGGATGATATTGTTTGCACATTGTTTGCTTGTTTTGTAATTGTATCTAAATAAAGCCATTCACTCCAAATTTTACTATGTGCACAGTTCTGCGAGAGTGTCTGTGTTACTCTCCCAGTGTTAGGCATGCAAAGTATTGGTCCCTCAAGCTGGATTTGTAACATGTTTTTGATCCATTAAAGGAACTACAGTTCAGATAAGATAAATGGTCTAAAGCACAATTTTAGACTGACTTCTTCCTGTTTTGATGTTGATTAGATGTTGCCGTTCACACAGCTGTTGTCAGCAGGACAAACCCCATCACTAGTAATCATGTGAAGGATAAATTGTCCAAATGAACTTCAGTGTACTTGCAGTGACCTTGACTGACGCATCATGTGCTCAGGCTACTGTCACAGTGTGTTAGAGGACAAAGTCTTCAGTCATACTTTTTGCATGCTTGTTATGTTTGTGTCATAGTAGTTGTTCTGTTGTCATGGCCCTGTCTCTAAGTGTTAGTAAAACTTCATATGAAAGTACAGCTGTCAACAAGATTGCGTTTATATCTGCTTCTTATCTGAACCTAGAAATCAACAGTTCAGTGGAATAACAAAGCATTAATGGTTTTTATTTTAATGCAGAATATGGACGATATTATGTAGAAAATGTTGTTGGGGAAACTACAAGTCATGATCTAATAGTCCTTGTTTTATTACCTCATTGCTTCATCCTTGTAAGAGCTGGATAATTCAAGTGCATGTGAAGAGAGAGCACTTGGGCTTTGATGACAGACCTGTCAAGACAAATAACACCATGTTTGCATTTTGGGAACACAAAAGTAGGTATGAGGCTTGGTGCTGTTCTGGGGAAGGCTACCTTGAGGTGCTATGGCTATTTATCTTCACCTCAATCCCCCACTCTGCTCTCTCCACCAACTTCTTAGACTGGTGTCGGAAATGTTGGGGGGGGGGCAAAGTTGTTAACATGGCACTACCTCCGTGAGAGAGACTGAGTCACACTCACCCTCCCCAGTGACAAACCGTTATATGACAGACCTTTTTTTTTTCTCCTTTAATGTGACTTAAAGGGGTCATGGACGAGTATCCGAAGGGATGGAAGGTGGTGACGAAGAGGCAACTCTAGGAAAACAACACCTACAGTGGTTGGAGTTCTGGTCATGAATCCTAGGAGGAGCCACTGTATTAGGAACTTGACTTGGACTGCTATGTTTGCATAAGTACATGTAGGTGTTGCTAGTTAATATTCTGTGTGTGAGGACAGACGCTGGGAGACGAGAAGCAAGTATAGGGAGTGAATATTTAATAAATGATAGACATGAAACAAAACACGGACAGCATCTGGATAAGGGAAACATAACGACAATGCTGACACGGGGATCAAACTGAGGAATAGACAGATATAGAGGAGGCAAGCAATAGGTGTTAGAGTACAGGTGAGTTCAATGAAGTGCTGATGCGCGTAACGATGGTGATGATGGGCAGCCTGACCCACTCGAGCGCCAGAGAGCGGGAGCAGGTGTGACACTGTGTGGTAATAGTTAATACAAAATATGGATTCATAATTAAAACGTCAGGTCAAGTAATTTGAGTTTGCAGATTGCCCTAATACATTTAGGATTAATTAACTCAAACCCAAGGTTAGGATTTTAATTCAAAGTAACACACACACACACACACTACTCCTACTGCTTGTTCCTGCAGCTATGCATTTTACATTGAAGGATTAAAAAACAGATAAAATTACACTGTTGCACAATACTACAATATAGTACAGAGTACATCAAATCAAATGTATTTATATAGCCCTTCTTACATCAGCTGATATCTCAAAGTGCTGTACAGAAACCCAGCCTAAAACCCCAAACAGCAAGCAATGCAGGTGTAGAAGCACGGTGGCTTGGAAAAACTCCCTAGAAAGGCCAAAACCTAGGAAGAAACCTAGAGAGGAACCAGGCTATGAGGGGTGGAGATTATAACAGAACATGGCCAAGATGTTCAAATGTTCATAAATGACCAGCATGGTCAAATAATAATAACAGTAGTTGTCAAGGGTGCAACAGGTCAGCACCTCAGAGGTAAATGTCAATTGGCTTTTCATTGCCAATCATTAAGAGTATCTCTACAGCTCCTGCTGTCTCTAGAGAGTTGAAAACAGCAGGTCTGGGACAGGTAGCATGTCAGGGTTCCATAGCCGCAGGCAGAACAGTTGAAATTGGATCAGCAGCATGGCCAGTTGGACTGGGGACAGCAAGGAGTCCTCAAGCCAGGCAGTCCTGAGGCATGGTCCTAGGGCTCAGGTCCTCTGAGAGAGAGAAAGAAAGAGAGAAAGAGAGAATTAGATAGAGCATACTTAATTCACACAAGACACTGGATAAGACAGGAAAAATACTCCAGATATAACAAACTGACCCTAGCCCCCCGACACATAAACTACTGCAGCATAAATACTGGAGGCTGAGACAGGAGGGGTCAGGAGACACTGTGGCCCCATCCGATGATACCCCCGGACAGGGCCAAACAGGAAGGATATAACCCCACCTATTTTGCCAAAGCACAGCCTCCACACCACTAGAGGGATATCTTCAACCACCAACTTACCATCCTGAGACAAGGCCGAGTATAGCCCACAAAGATCTCCGCCACGGCACAACCCAAGTACATAGCACTCTCTCCTGTAATAATTGGAATTTATACAAATTTTAATTGGCCAAGTCCAAGCACCCCATCACGCAAGTGCTCCACCATGTAGCAATCACATTTAGTTTGATGTAATGTTTATACTGTCCAATCAAGCTTGTTTAAACATCTCTTCATCTATCTTAGGTGTCAGTTTACATGACTGCCAATTTTGTAATGAAACGCACTATATAAAATACATATACAGTATTATTATTATTACTACCCATTTGTCTCCTCTCAAATCCAACATTCAATTTACACTTTGTCTCAATGTGTGAGAGTTAAATTTAGTCTCAAAGAAATGTTGCTTTTATCATGACATAACAAATGCTAATTGTTTAAATAGGAATAACCTTGACTCTCCACTTCCTCTCTCTAACTTTCCACCTCAGGAAGCGCCCAGTTGTCAGGGTCACCATATGGGAGATCCCATGAGAAACAGACCTGCCTGACCTCAGAGTCTGAGTCAAGGCAGATACTCTGAACTCCCATGCACCTGCATACATACATAAATATAGGCATCTATGTCCTCTCCTCCGTCTGGTGGGTCCATCACTGAGCCATTTCCTGAAATGCCCTTGGGTTGTCCCATCCGGAGAATGTGTACAGTGGGGCAAAAAAGTATTTAGTCAGCCACCAATTGTGCAAGTTCTCCCACTTGAGAGAGGCCTGTAATTTTCATCATAGGTACACTTCAACTATGACAGACAAAATGAGAAAACAAATCCAGAAAATCACATTGTAGGATTTTTTATTAATTTATTTGCAAATTATAGTGGAAAATAAGTATTTGGTTTTGGTACCCTTCCCCAGATTTGTTTCAGTACTCTTCCCCAGATTTGTGCCTCGACACAATCCTGTCTCGGAGCTCTATGGAGAATTCCTTTGACCTCATGGCTTGGTTTTTGCTCTGACATGCACTGTCAGCTGTGGGACCTTATATAGAGGTGTGTGCCTTTCCAAATCATGTCTAATCAATTTAATATACCACAGGTGGACTCCAATCAAGTTGTAGAAACATCTTGCTTAGGATGTACCAAAGCTTGATTTCGAGTCTCATAGCAAAGCGTCTGAATACTTATATAAATAAGGTATTTGCAAAAATTTGCAAGAACCTGTTTTCACTTTGTCATTATAGGGTATTGTGTGTAGATTGCTGAGGGAAAATATTGTATGTAATCCATTTTAGAATAAGACTGTAACGTAACAAAATGTGGAAAAGGTCAAGGGGTCTGAATATATTCCGAAGGCCCTGTATTTATAACTTGTCAGAAATGTCCAGATCAACGAGCCCATGTCAGCTACGTTTTAGATTATTTAGGTTAGGTTATTTTAGGTCATATATTTTGTAGTAACGTTCCCCAACACTGGAGGGGGCCTGGATTAAAACGTTTGGGAACCCCTGCACAAGACACATTACAAAACTAACACAGACCCTCTCTCTCTCTCTCTCTCTCTGTCTCTCTGTCTCTGGCAGAAGTAACATTCAGAAGGTATTGATATGCTTAATGATGATGGGATTGACACACCAGACTGTGTTTGTTTGTGTATGTGAACAAATTAGTGTGTGGAATTTCCCCCTTGTTGCCATGGCTTAAACCCTAATCTTGAAAACCCGACCCTAGGCAACACAGTGACTAGGCAACAGTGACTAGGCAACAGTGACTAGGCAACACAGTGACTAGGCAACACAGTGACTAGGCAACAAAGTGACTTGGGTCTGGTTTCAATGATGGACTCTTTCCTGTTCAATAAAATAAAAAAATAGTAGCTAGCAAGATGGAGATCATGGAGGCTATTTTTAATGAGTGCATTCATTTCGCATCTACTTTCTTAATTAACTAAATCCACTGCAAAGGTCTTTTTGCTTGGAAACTTTGGTTTTGAATCGTGACATTCTGGCCTGTCTGCCTCTTGATTTGTTGGGAGAGTCCCTGGAACATTTCTTCCCCTTATCGACTTAGGCAGTGAGGTAGTTCCTCTATCCAAAAAGAGTCCATCATTGAAACCAGACCCGAGTCACTGTATTGCCTAGTCACGTGTTGCATAGTCACTGTGTTGCCAAGTCACTGTGTTGCATAGTCACTGTGTTGCCTAAGTTAGAGTTTTCAAGACTACTAAACCCCATCATTCTCAAAGTCCCCCTCCCCTCACCACTTCCCCTTCAAGTTAAGTGAAGGAAATGCGATGAAGCCCCATTAATTCCACCCATTCAGAGAGGTCTGCATAGTGCACACAGAGATGCCATGTGTCAGCCTATAGCGAGCTGCTCTGGTCCCCAAAATCCCACTTGCCTCTAGGCCTGGAGGCACCGCTTAGAGGGCAGCTCTAATTACCCATGGGGCTCTTGGGCAGAGAGAGGGAAACCAAGAGCTCCATCATCAGCACTCTGGATTTGTCTCAGTGTTTTAGTATTTATTCACATTTCATCAGGCATTAGTGAAACACCAGCTTTCCTTTCCCTCCTGAGCTGCCTTACAAGTGACTCTGTGACCTGCACTCAAGGACACCGCCAATCTTCACTCCATTAGAGAACCAGCTAGTTGAAATATGTCTGTTTAAAATTCCACTATGACACGCCATTTAGATAATACGAGGAGTATGCTTGGCTGCCACTGGGTGGCGCTAGCTGAGAGCAGTTGTAATGGGGGAACCACTGATGAGGCTTTTTAATGGAGCGATCTCAAGACTATTAGATCTGAGTTTGATACAAGTAGTCCAGAATGACATAACACTCTTTATGGTTGCTAATAGTGTTACTTAAGTTCATGCTTTCCATTGCAACGAGAGACCCATCTCTCTTACTTTAATTTGAATGGAGGAAGAAGTGACATACTTTATGAACTGATTACGTTCACCCTTGTTTAATGGGTTGTGAGAGACACGCAGGTTACAGAATGTATTGATGCACACAGTACATCGTGTATACGACATCAATTCATGTTCTCAATTTAGCG
Organism: Oncorhynchus keta; assembly: GCF_023373465.1. Classification (NCBI taxonomy): domain Eukaryota; kingdom Metazoa; phylum Chordata; class Actinopteri; order Salmoniformes; family Salmonidae; genus Oncorhynchus; species Oncorhynchus keta. The sequence goes on along the minus strand of NC_068425.1, from coordinate 16,768,712 downwards.
AATGGGAGCATCTGTAATAACCTTCCCTTTGTTCTGTTTTTGGGCAGATTGATGATGAGAGTTCCCTCAATGTCGCTTAAATGTTTCCCCCTGCATTGAATGTGAAAAGTAACAACACTGTGTTGCAGAACTGGTTCCTGACACGGGAACCCAAGGGCAGCTGCTGACCTCTGAATCAACAACATTGTGCTTTCAGACACAAGAAATACCACAGCTGAAAATTATTTAATTAATTCAACACCCTCTCTCTCAACTTTAAAAAACATATGCATCTGACACAGTCACTCCGTAGTGGTACCAATACCATTCCTGCTTTCTCTGTGGAGAGCTACAGGGTTTAACCACGCCTACAATCTGTGAGAATTGTTGATGAACTCGTTGACTGCAGTTCTCTATGACCTGAAAGACTTACTTGCAGAATAATTATTTCTGGTGAAGAAGGCAACTTCTGGCGGATCCAGCTGTGGCAGGGTCAGAGTGTGTCCTCAGCAGGGTCCTCGTCAGAGTGTGTCCTCGTCGGGTCACCATTTGTATGGGCTGATGGGTAGCGGAGCAGCGCGGTGCGTCTCAGTTTGAGAGAGGGGCATGACCCATAAAGGGAGGCTGACAGATGCCCGCTGTAAATAGGACATTAACTGGGGTGACCTGAGAGAATGGGGGGTAAGGAAAAGGAACGAGATGAGAAGAAAACAGAGTGAGTAGGAGAGGAAGAAATGCTTAGTGGGCATTTTCATGGAGCTTATAACTGAGGGGAAGGAATTCCATAGTCTCTGCGCAAAAAGTCAACCAAAACATTTATTAACTATCTGTGTGTCAGTGGACACCTGCAGGCTGTCCATAGTCAAACATTGTTAAGAATTTTACTGAGGCACTGGTGATGATTTACTGGTGTTGAGTTTCTCTATACTCGATGAAAGGCTTTTGACAGAGGACATAGATCTGAGTGAATCCAGGATTTTAAATGACTGTGAATTAAAAAAAGATATTAGCAAGATATTTAATCTCCACCACTATTTAGCTCATAATCATAGCTTGTATGTGCTGAAACAAAACAGAGAAATGAGAAGGCCGGGGGAGAGAATGACATATCGGTTCAGTCAATAACTGAACTAGAAAAGCAAGGTAGGGGTATTGTCATGATACAACATGTTTAACTATTTTGATTACTCCAAATGAGTAGCCTTGAGTCAAAACGTGACAACAGAGAGCAAAAGAGAGTGAGAGAGAGAGAGGAAATGAGGAATAACTCGTGGGCCTACGGCTCTGACTTCAGGACGTCACTACCACTGAAGATACTACTGTTGTCAAATGTTGTTGTTTATTTGGATCCAACCATTAAAAGAAAACCTGACCCCAGAACACTAACATGCTGGCAGAGAGGGAGGCAGGGAGTGAAAGAGAGAGAGAGAGAGAGAGAGAGAGAGAGAGAGAGAGAGAGAGAGAGAGAGAGAGAGAGAGAGAGAGAGAGAATAAATGGGAACTCGAAACCAGGAGCAAGAGAGAGAGGGTGAGGAAGAAAAAAGAGACAGTCAGTCAGAGTTAGTTGTTCCGCTTTTCATGGGAGCCTGAGCCGCTGTGTGTGGCCCTCGTTAGCTCTCCAGGGCCCCGGCAGCAGTGCTGGAATGGATGGATATATGGAGGGATGGATGGCGATGGGCTTGTTTTGTTTCTCTATGCCCAGAGCTCTGTGGGTGCTCTGAGTGAACGGGAGGGCCCCCGAGCGAAGTGTGTACCAGAGACAGATCGCAATGCACGGCCTAGCACTCATCAGCCTCACCACAACATCAACCCTTCATTTTCCACAAACATCTCAGCTCATCTCTACTAAAATACCATTTCACATCTCAGCCCTGACATACATTCACATTGTACTGGATCTTCAGTATATTCACTAATTAGACACTCTTATCTACACTGAAGCCCCTTCTAGTACTGCAGCCTTTTCCAACACTTAATGACCAAAAGCGCCCTCTTTGACCTCATGGGTGGATTTGTTATTAATATTTTTTCTAAATTTCATCATTCATTAAGATATGTTTTTTGATGACGAAAATCCTGTGTTTCTATGTCAAAAGGTTTTGTTATAAACTCAAACGTCCTCTCACTGTCAACTGTGTTTATTTTCAGCAAACTTAACAGTAACAGTCAGTATCTGTTGTGGCCACCAGCTGCAATATGCACTGCAGTGCATCTCCTTCTCATGGACTGCACCAGATTTGCCAGTTCTTGCTGTGAGATGTGACCCCACTCTTCCACCAAGGCACCTGCAAGTTCCCGGACATTTCTGTGGGTAGTGGTCCTAGCCCTCAACCTCCGATCCACAAGGTCCAAGATATGCTCAATGGGATTGGAATCCAGGCTCTTCGCTGGCCATGGCAGAACACTGACATTCCTGTCTTGCAGGAAATCGCGCACAGAGCGAGCAGTATGGCTGGTGTCAGGATGAGTCAGGATGAGGGTACCACATGAGGGAGGAGGATGTCTTACCTGTAACGCACAGCGTTGAGATTGCCTGATTGCCTGAGATTGATGCTGTGACACACCGCCCCAGACCATGACGGACCCTCCACCTCCAAATCGATCCCACTCCAGAGTACAGGCCTCAGTGTAACGCTCATTCCTTCGACGATAAACGTGAATCCGACCATCACCCCTGATGAGACAAAACCACGACTCATCAGTGAAGAGCACATTTTGCCAGTCCTGTCTGGTCCAGCGAGGGTGGGTTTGTGCCCATAGGCGACGTTGTTGCTGGTGATGTCTGGTGAGGACGTGCCTAACAACAGGCCTACAAGCCCTCAGTCCAGCCTCTCTCAGCCTATTGTGGACAGTCTGAGCACTGATGGAGGAATTGTGTGTTCCTGGTGTAACTCGGGCAGTTGTTGTTGCCATCTTGTACCTGTCCCGCAGGTGTGATGTTCGGATGTACTGATCCTGGGCAGGTGTTGTTAGACGTGGTCTGCCACTGCGAGGACGACCAGCTGTCCGTCCTGTCTCCCTGTAGCGCTGTCTTAGGCGTCTCACAGTACGGACATTGCAATATATTGCCCTAGCCACATCTGCAGTACTCATACCTACTTGCACAATGCCTAAGGCACGTTCACGCAGAAAAGCATAGACCCCGGGCATCTTTCCTTTGGTGTTTTTCAAGTCAAAACTGTGACCTTAACTGCCTCCCATCTGTAAGCTGTTGCTTTCTTAACGACCGTTCCACAGGTGCATGTTCATTAATTATTTATGGTTCATCGAATAAGCATGGGTAACAGTGTTTAAACCCTTTACAATGAAGATCTGTGAAGTTATTTGGATTTTTACAAATGATCTTTTATTGCTGAGTTTATTTCAGTCTTCCGTGATGTATGTAAAGTAATATATTGGGATGCAAACTCAAAATTGAATACATTTTAACTCTACAGTTGAAGTCGGAAGTTTACATGCACTTTAGCCAAATATATTTAAACTCCTGACATTTAATCCTAGTAAATATTCCCTGTCTTAGGTCAGTTAGGATCACCACTTTATTTTAAGAATGTGAAATGTCAGAATAATAGTAGAGCGAATTATTTATTTCAGCTTTTATTTCCTTCATCACATTCCCAGTGGGTCAGAAGTTTACATACACTCAATTAGTATTTGGTAGCATTGCCTTTAAATTGTTTAACTTGGATCAAACGTTTCGGGTAGCCTTCCACAAGCTTCCCACAATAAGTTGGGAGAATGTTGGCCCATTCCTCCTGACAAAGCTGGTGTAACTGAGTCAGGTTTGAAGGCCTCCTTGCTCGCACACACTTTTTCAGTTATGCCCACAAATTCTCTATGGGATTGAGGTCAGGTGATGTCCACTAAAATACCTTGACTTTGTTGCCCTTAAGCCATTTTGCCACAACTTTGGAAGTTTGCTTGGGGTCATTGTTCATTTGGAAGGCCCATTTGCGACCAAGCTTTAACTTCCTGACTGATGTCTTGTGATGTTGCTTCAATATATCCACATAATTTTCTTTCCTCATGATGCCATCTATTTTGTGAAGTGCATCAGTCCCTCCTGCAGCAAAGCACCCCCACAACATGATGCTGCCACCCCCGTGCTTCGCAGTTGGGATGGTGTTCTTCGGCTTGCAAGCCTCCCCCTTTTTCCTCCAAACATAACGACGGTCATTATGGCCAAACAGTTCCATTTTTGTTTCATCAGACCAGAGGACATTTCTTCAAAAAGTACAATCTTTGTCCCCATGTGCAGTTGCAGTTGCTTTTTTATAGCGGTTTTGGAGCAGTGGCTTCTAACTTGCTGAGCGGCCTTTCAGGTTATGTCGACATAGGACTCGTTTTGCTGTGATATAGATACTTTTGTGCCTGTTTCCTCCAGCATCTTCACAAGGTCCTTTGCTGTTGTTCTGGGATTGATTTGCACTTTTCGCACCAAAGTACGTTCATCTCAAGGAGACAGAAAGCATCTCCTTCCTGAGCGGAATGATGGCTGCGTGGTCCCATGGTGTTTATATTTGCGTACTATTGTTTGTACAGATGAACGTGGTACCTTCAGGCGTTTGGAAATTGCGCCCAGGGATGAACCAGTGGAGGTCTACAATTTTTTTGGCTGATTTCTTTTGATTTTCCAATGACGTCAAGCAAAGAGTCACTGAGTTTGAAGGTAGGCCTTGAAATACATCCACAAGTACACCTCCAATCGACTCAAATTATGTATCAATTAGCCTATCAGAAGCTTCTAAAGCCATTACATCATTTTCTGGAATTTTCCAAGCTGTTTAAATGCACAATCTTCTGACCCACTGGAATTGTGATGCAGTGAATTATAGGTGAAATAATCTGTCTGTTAACAATAGATGGAGAATTACTTGTGTCATGCACAACGTAGATGTCCTAACCGACTTGCCAAAACTATAGTTTATTAACAAGAAATGTATGGAGTGATTGAAAAACAAGTTTTATTGACTCCAACCTAAGTGTATGTAAAGTTCCAACTTCAACTGTATATCTGAAATATTATCATTGTCTTCTTTTTTTTAAGCCCATAACCACTTTATTTTTTAATCTAGGGAAGTCAGTTAAGAACAAATTCTTATTTTCAATGTCAGCCTAGGAACAGTGGGTTAACTGCCTGTTCAGGGGCAGAATGGCAGATTTGTACCTTGTCAGCTCGGGGATTTGAACTTTCAACCTTCCAGTTACTAATCCAATGCTCTAACCACTAGGCTACCCTGCCACCCCAATGTGTGTACTTTTGTTTCAAAGTAGACTTGTTTAAGACTACGAACAATTCCTCTGTGTGACTGTGTTTCAGCCCACTGCAGTAATGAACTATATTGTGTATACAAATCAGTGAAACTCCTACCACCTAACTCCCCAGTCTAAATGTTTTACGTTACATTTGACATTACAGTCAGCTACAATGTAATGTCCTTGGTTTGTCATCCTCTCTGTTTCTCCTATCCCAAGTTACTTACAGCTACTTACATAACAGCAGATGTATCCTTCCTTTAACCTGATGATGTGTCTCACCCACAGCTACGTAGCTTGGTGTGTAGGGAGTTGTTAAAGGGAGATAATTGTCAATATTTATTTACCCCTATTTCGTGGGGCACATACAGGTAATAAAGGAAACACTTGTGTAAATGATATGATATGATATCATATGATACGTAAATGATACAAAGTATATTGAAAGCAAGTACTCAATAAAAGGTGTGGTTCCTGAAATAATTAAGCAATTACAACATCCCATCATGCTTAGGGGCATGTATAAAAATGCCCATTTGCCCATTATTTTGGCTACCATGGCTAGAAGAGATCTCAGTGATTTTGAAAGAGGGGTCTCAAAGAAGCATAAAGCGTGTGTATGTGTGTGTGTCACCAGATCTCAACCAAATTGAACACTTATGGGAGATTCTGGAGCTGCGCCTGAGACAGCGTTTCTCACCACCATCAACAAAACACCAAATTATGGAATTTCTCATGGAAGAATGGTATCGTATCCCTCCAATAGAGCTCCAGACACTAGTATAATCTATGCCAAGGAGCATTGAAGCTGTTCTGGTGGCCCTATTAGGACACTTTATATTGGTGTTTCCATTATTAACGTCTCCCGAGTGGTGCAGCGGTCTAAGGCATTGCATCTCAGTGCTAGAGGCGTCACTACAGACCCTGGTTTGATTCCAGGCTGTATCACAACTGTCCGTGTTTGAGAGTCCCATAGGGCGGCGCCCAATTAGCCCAGTGTCGTTAGGGTTTGGCTGATGTAGGCCATCATTGTAAATAAGAATTTGTTCTTAATTTACTTTCCTTTTTAAATAAAAAAGATGAATCTGTGGGATGTATTTTCAATAACCCAGGGTGACGAGAAAAAATATAATTTACTACAATTGGTGCTTCACTGGCATAGGTTTACGTTTGATCCCACTGGGGACACACTGGTTGAATCATTGTTGTTTCAACTTCATTTGTGAAGATATTGTGACGTGGAAAATACACTACATGGCCAAAAGTATGTGAACACCCTTTCAAATTAGGGGATTTGGCTATTTGAGTCAATCCCATTGCTGGCAGTGTATAAAATTGAGCGCACAGCCATGCAATCTCCATAGACAAACATTGGCAGTAGAATGGGCCGTAATTGAAGAGCTCAGTGACTTTCAACGTGGCACCGTCATAGGATACAACCTTTCCAACAAGTAAATTCGTCAAATCTCTGGCATGCTAGAGCTTCCCTGGTCAACTGTAAGTCCTGTTATTGTGAAGTGGAAACGTCTAGGAGCAACAACTGCTCAGCCGCGAAGTGGTAGGCCACACAAGCTCACAGAACAGGACCGACGAGTGCTGAAGCACTGTCCTCGGTTGCAACACTCACTACCTAGTTCCAAACCGCCTCTGGAAGCAACGTCAACACAATAACTGTTTGTGGGGAGCTTTAAGCCTAAGATCACCATGTGCAATGTCAAAGGGTCGGCTGGAGTGGTGTAAAGCGCACCGCCATTGTACTCTGGGCCAGTGGAAACGCGTTCTCTGGAGTGATGAATCACAGTTCACCATCTGGCAGTCCAACGGATGAATCTGGGTTTGGCAGATGCCAGGAGAACGCTGCCACCCCGACTGCATCGTGCCAACTGTAAAGTTTGAATAATGGTTCGGGGCTGTTTTTCATGGTTCATTAGTTCCAGTGAAGGGAAATCTTAATGCTACAGCATACATACATTCTAGACAATTCTGTGCTTCCAACTTTGTGTAAATAGTTTGGGGAAGGTCCTTTCCTGTTTCAGCTTGACACTGTCCCCTTGCACTAAGCGAGGTCCATACGGAAATGGTTTGCTGAGACCAATTTGGAAGAACTTGACTGGCCTGCACAGAGCTCTGACCTCAAACCCATCGAACACCTTTGGATGAATTGGAATGCCTACTGCGAAGCCAGGGCTAATTGCCCAACGTCAGTGCCTGACCTCACTAATGCTCTTGTGGCTGAATGGAAGCAAGTCCCAGCAGCAATGTTCCAACTTATAGTGGAAAACCTTCCCAGAAGAGTGAGGATGTTATAGTAGCAAAGGGAGACCAACTCCATATTAATTCCATGGTTTTGGAATGAGATGTTTGAGGAGCAGGTGTCCACATACTTTTGGTCATGTAATGTATGTGGGTTTCTTGTAACAGAATTACAAGGCACAAGGCAATACTCCTTAAACTACAAATATTAATAGCTAAATATGGAAAATAAGAAACAGGATTTAAAAAATATATATATGTTTACAAACATATATTTTTATAAATATAATTGAAATTTGTGTCTCATTATGGTAAGTGGTGAAATAAGTATAGCCAGTTACAACTGTAATGGCCTAGCAGATAATAAGAAAGGACAATCAGTATTTACTTGGCTAAAGAGAAGGAATATAATATCTATTGTTTACAGGAAACTCATTCAACAATTTTAGATTAAGTTTTGTTGAAAAAGGACTGGGGGGCGAAATATATTTCTCCCATAGGGAAAGAAATTCAAAAGGGGTGATAGTTTTAATTAACAGCAATTTTGATCCAAATGTGCAAATTGTCCAAACAGATCATCAAGGTAGATGGATTATTTTTAATATGTTATTGGACAATAAACAGATACGGCTTATTAACCTATAAGGTCCAAATAACGATGATCCAAGCTTCTTTGAAAATATATATAAGAATGTATCAACTCTACAAGCAACACTATACTCTATTATTATGGTGGGAGATTTTAATACGGTCTTAAATACCTCTATGGACCGGAAAGGAAATCACACTACAAACTATCACCCTCAGGCACTTAAGGAAATTATGAATGTCATGGATATATTGGAATTAGTGGATATATGGAGACTTAAATACCCTGACCTAGTGAGATATACAGTGCCTTGCGAAAGTATTCGGCCCCCTTGAACTTTGTGACCTTTTGCCACATTTCAGGCTTCAAACATAAAGATATAAAACTGTATTTTTTTGTGAAGAATCAACAACAAGTGGGACACAATCATGAAGTGGAACGACATTTATTGGATATTTCAAACTTTTTTAACAAATCAAAAACTGAAAAATTGGGCGTGCAAAATTATTCAGCCCCCTTAAGTTAATACTTTGTAGCGCCACCTTTTGCTGCGATTACAGCTGTAAGTCGCTTGGGGTATGTCTCTATCAGTTTTAGTTCTTTAATAATAGAAGAGTGTGATAAATAAAAACATATACCAATTTCATTTAAGGACCAAATAACTGACAGCTGTGCCACATAAATTGCAAAATAGTTGGTAAGAGATTTTCGATGTACCCATTCCATGGCACATGGTTCAAGAATTCACACGCCGGATTCAAAACTTCAAATTTTTCAATTTAAATGACTATACAAAATTATTGCAACCAATAGAATGTTATATACAGTATATGGGGTATTCAATATTCCCATCTCTGCAGATTTTGCTGTGAAGAGGCAGAGTCATTAGATCATTTATTTTGGTATTGTCCATATGTTGCACATTTGTGGTCACAGGTCCAGGAATGGCTGAAGAATTGCAACATTTGCCTAGAACTAACGCTGCAGATAGCAATACTGGGTGATTTGAAAAACAATAGTCAGTCAATCAATAACATAATAATTATTTTTGCAAAAATTTGTATTTTTCATTTACAATCTGTAGAAGCTATGAGAACAGAAAGGCTCAGTACTTTTGTGAAGCATCACAGCACAGTTGAAAAATATATGGCAAATAGAAATCCAAAATGGATGATGTTGAGAGATAGATGGTAGGGGTTGAATGGAGCTGAAGGGTGGGACTAATAACAAGATAACCAATGTAAAACATACGGGGTCTGTAAAATGTATATAGGTTCAGAAACTTTGTGAAATAGCACAGTTACAAATAGAAATCAAACTGGATGGACATCAGAAATAGAGGAAGAACTAAAAACAAACATAATCTAACTATTGTAAAATAGATTATGTCTGTAAAATGTGTATAAAATGTATAAACTGAAGGTAGAAGCCTAAGTGTTTATTAGTTTACTCCAATTGGGGGAAGGGTGGTAGGGTTTGCGGGGAATAATAAAGGTATATTCTTTAAAAAGTATGTATGTCTATATACAGTGGGGCAAAAAAGTATTTAGTCAGCCACCAATTGTGCAAGTTCTCCGACTTAAAATGATGAGAGAGGCCTGTAATTTTCATCATAGGTACACTTCAACTATGACAGACAAAAGAAATCCAGAAAATCACATTGTAGGATTTTTATTAATTTATTTGCAAATTTTGGTGGAAAATAAGTATTTGGTCAATAACAAAAGTTTCTCAATACTTGTTATATACCCTTTGATGGCAATGACAGAGGTCAAACGTTTTCTGTAAGTCTGTAAGGTTTTCACACACTGTTGCTGTTATTTTGGCCCATTCCTTCATGCAGATCTCCTCTAGAGCAATGATGTTTTGGGGCTGTTGCTGGGCAACACGGACTTTCAACTCCCTCCAAAGATTTTCTATGGGGTTGAGATCTGTAGACTGGCCACTCCAGGACCTTGAAATGCTTCTTACGAAGCCACTCCTTCGTTGCCCGGGCGGTGTGTTTGGGATCATTGTCATGCTGAAAGACCCAGCCACGTTTCATCTTCAATGCCCTTGCGGATGGAAGGAGGTTTTCACTCAAAATCTCACGATACATGGCCCCATTCATTCTTTCCTTAAACAGATCAGTCATCCTGGTCCCTCTGCAGAAAAACAGCCACAAAGCATGATGTTTCCACCCCCATGCTTCACAGTAGGTATGGTGTTTTTTGGATGCAACTCAGCATTCTTTGTCCTCCAAACACGAGTTGAGTTTTTACCAAAAAGTTATATTTTGGTTTCATCTGACCATATGACATTCTCCCAATCTTCTTATGGATCATCCAAATGCTCTCTAGCAAACTTCAGACGTGCCTGGACATGTACTGGCTTAAGCAGGGGGACACGTCTGGCACTGCAGGATTTGAGTCCCTGGCGGCGTAGTGTATTACTGATGGTAGGCTTTGTTACTTTGGTCCCAGCTCTCTGCAGGTCATTCACTAGGTCCCCCCGTGTGGTTCTTGGATTTTTGCTCACTGTTCTTGTGATCATTTTGACCCCATGGGGTGAGTTCTTGCGTGGAGCCCCAGATCGAGGGAGATTATCAGTGGTCTTGTATGTCTGCCATTTACTAATAATTGCTCCCACAGTTGATTTCTTCAAACCAAGCTGCTTACCTATTGCAGATTCAGTCTTTCCAGCCTGGTGCAGGTCTACAATTTTGTTTCTGGTGTCCTTTGACAGCTCTTTGGTCTTGGCCATAGTGGAGTTTGGGAGTGTGACTGTTTGAGGTTGTGGACCGGTGTCTTTTATACTGATAACAAGTTCAAAAAAGTGCCATTAATACAGGCAACGAGTGGAGGACAGAGGAGTCTCTTAAAGAAGAAGTTACAGGTCTGTGAGAGCCAGAAATCTTGCTTGTTTGTAAGTGACCAAATACTTATTTTCCACCATAATTTGCCAATAAATTCATTAAAAATCCTACAATGTGATTTTCTGGATTTTTTTTCTCCTTTTGTCTGTCATAGTTGAAGTGTACCTATGATGAAAATTACAGGCCTCTCTCATATTTTTAAGTGGGAGAACTTGCACAATTGGTGGCTGACTAAATACTTTTTTGCCCCACTGTAGGTATGTGTATGTATATATGTGTATATGTATGCATACGTGTATGTATATGGATATATTTACCCCAAAAATATATGGGGGATTGGAAATGATGCAGACAATTACATTGATGGAAGCAACAATCTTTCCGCAGTATTAAGCTGATCCGCCCCTTGAAAAAAAAAAATATATATATATATTTTTTTTTTAAATGAAAAAAATAATACTCCTTAAACTTATAGAAGGTAAACAATTTATCCACATACTTTTAGCCACTAAATGAACATTGGATATGAAAAAAGTAATAAACCAGTACTGTTGTCATTTAATTTCAACCAGCATTGTAAACATTGAAATTAGGGTAAAACTTCAATTTAAATATGTTGACTTAACCTGACTAACCTGTTGTTGCATCAGTCTAATGTCAACATAATCATCAGAGCTATGTATAAAAACACGTTGAAAATTCAATTTAGAAACTTAAAAAATATTATTGGGTAGTTGAAATTATGTTGAATTTCATATTTGATTAGATGTACTTTATTTGAACTGGTGTCAATGTTGATAAAATGGTATGTTTAAATCAAAGTAACAACCTGGTGATCAACCTTTAAATAAAATGTGAAGCCACAGTCCAAAGATTCCTGACTGAACATTGACTCCTACTGGTAATCGCCATTCCGCCCACTTTGCTTCCCTTCATTGAATGGGGCTCCGTTGTTTCATTTAAAAAAAGGTTATTTAACTAGGCAAGTCAGTTAAGAACAAATTCTTATTTACAATGACGGCCTACTCTAATCAAACCCCGACGACGCTGTGCCAATTATGCGCCACCCAATGGGACTCCCAATCACAGCCGGATGGGATAAAGCCTGGATTTGAAGCACGTATTATAGTGACACCTCTTGCACTGAGACGCAGTGCCTTAGACCGCTGCGCCACTCAGGAGCCCAACCAACACATACAAAGGATCAAAACCATTTGAGACTGAAAAGCCCTATACGGCTTGACCATGCAATTTATGCTTCCAGCAGAATGCACAGCCACCAGCTATGGTTTTCATGCCCTGGCGAAGGATCCTGTCATACAAATGAGGTGATTGGAGTTGGATGGTCCTCGGTGGTAAATATACAGGTAGCTTGACCATACACTGCTGGTTTTGTACAGTGCATTCAGAAAGTGTTCAGACGCCTTCCCTTTTTCAACATTTTGTTACGTTACAGCCTTATACTAAAATTGACTACTTAATATGTTTTCCCTGATCAATCTATAGCCCATTATGACAAAGTATTTTTTTGTTGCAAATTTAATAAAAAAAAAATACAAAACAGAAATACCATATTTACAAGTATTCAGACCCTTTGCTATGAGACTCTAAATTTAACTCAGCTGCATCCTGTTTCCATTGATCATCCTTGAGATGTTTCTACAACTTGATTGGAGTCCACCTGTGGTATATTAAATTGATTGGACATGATTTGGAAAGGCACACACCTGTTTGTATAAGGTCCCACAGTTGACAGTGCATATCAGAGCAAAAACCAAACCATGAGGTCGAATGAATTGTCCACAGAGCTCCGAGACAGGATTGTGTCGAGGCACAGATCTATGGAAGGGTACTAAAACATTTCTGCAGCATTGAAGGTCCCCAAGAACACAGTGGCATCCATCATTCTTAAATGGAAGAAGTTTGGAACCACCAAGACTCTTCCTAGAATTGTCCGCCCTGCCAAACTGAGCAATCGGGGGGAGAAGGGCCTCGGTCAGGAAGGTGACGAAGAACCCGAAGGTCACTTTGACAGAGCTCTGGAGTTCTTCTGTGGAGATGGGAGAACCTTCCAGAAGGACAACCATCTCTGCAACACTCCACCAATCAGGCTTTATGGTAGAGTAGCCAAATGGAAGCCAATCCTCAGTAAAAGGCACATTACAGCCCACTTGGAGATTGCCAAAAGGCACCTAAAGGACTCTCCGAGCATGAGAAATAAGATTCTCTGGTCTGATGAAACCAAAATTGAACTCATTGGCCTGAATGCCAAGCATCATGTCGAGAGGAAACCTGGCCCCGTCCCTAAGGTGAAGCATGGTGGTGGCAGCATCATGCTGTGGGGATGTTTTTCAACGGCAGGGACTGGGAGACTAGTCAGGATCGAGGGAAAGATAACAGAGAATCCTTGATGATAACCTGCTCCAGAGCACTCAGGACCTCAGACAATGACACTAAGCAATGGACAATGACACTCAGGACAATGACACTAAGCACACAGCCAAGACAATGCAGGAGTGTCTTTGGGACAAATCTTTGAATGTCCTTGAGTGGCCCAGCCAGAGCCAAGACTTGAACCTGATCGAACATCTCTGGAGAGACCTGAAAATAGCTGTGTAGTGACTCTCCCCATCCAACCTGACAGAGCTTGAGAGGATATGCAGGGAAGAATGGGAGAAACTGTTACGTCTACTCCCATGTTACATCCATGTTTGGATGGTGGTACTAGCTAACTCATGTCTGACTACATCAGTGTACTAACTAGCAGCAACAAACTCAAACCAACCCAGTGCCATAGTAAAACATGTCACAGTTGGTTGCATAGTGTTAACGGTGTCACCGGCCTGAATCTAATCCAGTCTGGAGCCAGTCAGTCTACATCTGGAAAGCATAGCATTAGCTTCCAACGAGGTGACGTTATTTCTCAAGCTATGTTTATAATTGAGGGATGATGACAATTGTTGTTGCTGTTTTTAGACAACGTGCACAGCTGGGTGCCAAACTGATCCCCTGGTCATGAACGGATGACGGGACCTACCAGAAGGAGCAAAGGTGGGTGTCATAACATGTCCAGCAATATGGTTGCAATGGTTTACCGACCTCAAAAAACAATTGTGTTCACTTGTTACTTTCACAGCTTGTCAGGCAAGACCTCAGAATAAAACTGTGTCATGCGACACAAGTACCCTTGTGACACCTCCTAAATTGTTGCCAATGTCTCCCTTGACACCCATGAAAAGGACACACCATCATGACGCTTCGGATAGTGACCCGAGTTACTGCCCTGATGACACAGATGGCTTCATCAAAAAGGCCGGTAATGTCTGTTATGTAAAACGTTGTATTAAAAAATTCCCAGCATGATAATATATTAGGTTAATTCCTCAACCAATCAGAGTCATTTGTGCATCAGCCAAAAGCTTTGTCCTTTCTTTAGAACAAAATGCAATTTACCACTTGGCTGTTTATTATATCAGCCTTTCTCAAACGTTTTTGTGCCAGGGACTAACAAGACATGGCCTTCTTGTTTTGGTTTAAAAAAATGCTTTGGTAAAAAAAATAGTCTTTATAAAAAAAGACTGATTTCATTTCTTTCTTTACACAAAATGTATGAATTCTGTATTTTCTTGGCTGCCTTCATGGTTTGTTTGTGCCGTCTTCATGGGCAATGTCTCTCTCTATGCTTTCTTCATGGGCTGTCTTCAGGGGCTGTCTGTTGCCTGTCTATTTGATGGGCTGTCTTCAGGGGATGTCTGTTGCCTGTCTATTTGATGGGCTGTCTTCAGGGGATGTCTGTTGCCTGTCTATTTGATGGGATGTCTTCAGGGGATGTTTGTTTGCCTGTCTCATTGATGGGCTGTCTTCAGGGGATGTCTGTTGCCTGTCTATTTGATGGGCTGTCTCCAGGGGATGTCTGTTGCCTGTCTATTTGATGGGCTGTCTTCAGGGGATGTCTGTTGCCTGTCTATTTGATGGGCTGTCTCCAGGGGATGTCTGTTGCCTGTCTATTTGATGGGCTGTCTTCAGGGGATGTCTGTTGCCTGTCTATTTGATGGGCTGTCTCAAGGGGATGTCTGTTGCCTGTCTATTTGATGGGATGTCTCCAGGGGATGTCTGTTTGCCTGTCTTTGATGGGCTGTCTCCAGGGGATGTCTGTTGCTTGTCTATTTGATGGGATGTATTCAGGGGATGTCTGTTGCCTGTCTATTTGATGGGCTGTCTCCAGGGGATGTCTGTTGCCTGTCTATTTGATGGGCTGTCTCCAGGGGATGTCTGTTGCTTGTCTATTTGATGGGATGTCTTCAGGGGATGTTTGTTTGCCTGTCTCGTTGATGGGAAGTCTTCAGGGGATGTCTGTTGCCTGTCTATTTGATGGGCTGTCTCCAGGGGATGTCTGTTGCTTGTCTATTTGATGGGATGTCTTCAGGGGATGTTTGTTTGCCTGTCTATTTGATGGGATGTCTTCAGGGGCTGTCTGTTGCCTGTCTATTTGATGGGCTGTCTTCAGGGGCTGTCTGTTGCCTGTCTATTTGATGGGCTGTCTTCAGGGGATGCCTGTTTGCCTGTCTATTTGATGGGCTGTCTCCAGGGGATATCTGTTGCTTGTCTATTTGATGGGATGTCTTCAGGGGATGTTTGTTTGCCTGTCTCATTGATGGGCTGTCTTCAGGGGATGTCTGTTGCCTGTCTATTTGATGGGATGTCTTCAGGGGATGTTTGTTTGCCTGTCTCATTGATGGGCTGTCTTCAGGGGATGTCTGTTGCCTGTCTATTTGATGGGCTGTCTTCAGGGGATGTCTGCCTGTCTATTTGATGGGCTGTCTCCAGGGGATGTCTGTTGCTTGTTTATTTGATGGGATGTCTTCATGGGATGTTTGTTTGCCTGTCTCATTGATGGGCTGTCTTCAGGGGATGTCTGTTGCCTGTCTCATTGATGGGCTGTCTCCAGGGGATGTCTGTTGCCTGTCTATTTGATGGGCTGTCTCCAGGGGATGTCTGTTGCCTGTCTATTTGATGGGCTGTCTTCAGGGGATGTCTGTTGCCTGTCTATTTGATGGGCTGTCTCCAGGGGATGTCTGTTGCCTGTCTATTTGATGGGCTGTCTTCAGGGGATGTCTGTTGCCTGTCTATTTGATGGGCTGTCTCCAGGGGATGTCTGTTGCCTGTCTATTTGATGGGCTGTCTCCAGGGGATGTCTGTTTGCCTGTCTTTGATGGGCTGTCTCCAGGGGATGTCTGTTGCTTGTCTATTTGATGGGATGTATTCAGGGGATGTTTGTTTGCCTGTCTCATTGATGGGCTGTCTCCAGGGGATGTCTATTTGATAGGCTGTCTCCAGGGGATGTCTGTTGCCTGTCTATTTGATGGGATGTCTTCAGGGGATGTCTGTCGCCTGTCTATTTGATGGGCTGTCTCCAGGGGATGTCTGTTGCCTGTCTATTTGATGGGATGTCTCCAGGGGATGTCTCCAGGGGATGTCTGTTGCCTGTCTATTTGATTGGATGTCTTCATGGGATGTTTGTTTGCCTGTCTATTTGATGGGCTGTCTTCAGGGGATGTCTGTTGCCTGTCTATTTGATGGGCTGCCTCCAGGGGCCATCTGTTGCCTGTCTATTTGATGGGATGTAAATAAAAACATTATTTAGTCATTATACACAATCACATTACCCGTGCTGTCAATAAAAACAATATAACAAACAACAACTGAATCTCTATAATTATTTCTATATACGTTGATAAAAACGTTACTTGTTTGATTCAGACTCGGGTGTGTCAAACATCTTGTACAACATCTTGTTTTTAACAACGTGTGTGTGTATATAGAACGTGTATATATAATTATAAAGATTCAATTGTTACATTGTTTTATTGACAGCACAGGTAATGTGATTGTGTATAATGACTAAATAATGTTTTTGTCAATGAAATCTACTATTTTATTGTTTTATCGTTTTGTTTGGAAAATGACACGTGCGCATCCCTGCATGGATAGGTTGAGCAGCAGTCTCATCCGTACAGATCCAGATACAACAGTCCCACCTTATTCCATGTCCCGTTACGTACTCGTTCAGAAGACAGAATATTTCACCTGCGGTTGTATTCTGAGGCAACACTTTGCAACAAATAAATTCTTCTTATATTGTATGTATCGAATATATACAAAAGCGGGCATTTATGTTAGTCGTCTCCTCTAATACGATTGCAAACCAATTTGATGTGCGAGTTCTTTTTAAAACCTGTGATTTAATATCATCTATCATATCCTGGATCCTACGTGTCATTAGTGATGATGATGCTGATCTTCGTAGCTGCAGTTGGGCCTCAAACCTTTCAGCAAGCATCCACGACTGAGGCTATGACCAGCTTTTCAACTATGGTGAAAGGAGCCTGGCACTTGGAAAATGCTATGAGAGAGTATGAACCCTTCAGTAAATTCTCATAGTCTGTGAAATTATTGTACAGCATTTTTGTTTGGTATGGTCATCTCTTTTTTGTAAAAAAAAAGAAGTCTGGTTTATCCTTGAGACGTGGATGGTTTGTTTATACATTAATGCTTATTTTCGATGGCTTCATAGCATCGTTGCTGAGGCAAGTCTTACATATCACACAGACCGGTTTTGGCAGGCAGCTGTCATTTGAAACAAATCCAGGGAGACTGAGAGCGTGCAGCTTGCTCAGCAGGGCTAGCTTGTGTGTGTGTTTGGTGTAGCTATACTTAGTCATGGCAACACAAGTTGTTTACTGCAGCATGCATAGTTCAGTGCATTGCGCAAGTAGGCCTACAGCAAGTATTTATTTGATGTAAATACATGTATTTATATATGACGTGGACCAAAAAACTCCCCAATCATATTCAAGACAAATATGCTGCGGACCAGCAGTCATACCGCCACAGACCGGCACCGGTCCACAGACCGGAGGTTTGAGGAAGGATTTATTAAATCACCCTGTCACAGGCCCTCCCAGTCAACATCACCTCGTACGATTGCCTGCTTCACTTGTTCAAGAGATGTCCAGCTTGCAGCCGAACATGCAGCATAGAGAAGACCAGCAAACGGGGCATCATCAGCATCATGCAGACATGACCTCGCTGTGAGCGTTCCTATGAATGTAACAGTCAGCCACATGTTGGCAAGTATCCAGCCAGCAACCTTCACCTCTCAGTGGCAACAGCGTTCACAGGATTATCATTTGTACAAATACAGAAGGTAACCCACTTCATTACTTTGATACATTTGATAGCCCAATTGTAAAACATATGTAAACTGACATTATTTGTTGCTTATTTTCTACATATTAGATGCATATAATAATAGCCGGATCAACTCTATTTCAAATGAGATGTTGTACTGCATGAAGAAGCTCATGCAGCATGACACATCTCCTTTATGGAATAGAGTTGGAATGTTGTCCCACTCCTCAGCTTCCTCACACCAGATACTGACAGTTTATTTGATCCAAGCCCCAGCGCTTCCTTTTTTTTAAGGTACAGTATCTGTGACCAACTGATGCATATCTGTATTCTCAGTCATGTGCAATCCATTAGAGCATAATTAAACTACTGTACTTCAGTTGACTGATTTCCTTGTATGAACTGTTAACTCCGTAAAATCTTTAAAACTGTTGCATGTTGCGTTTATATTTTTGTTCAGTGTATATATACAGTGCCTTTGGAAAATATTCAGACCCCTTGACTGTTTCCACATTTTGTTAGGTTACAGGCTTATTCTAAAATAGATTAACTTGTTTTTTCCCCTCATCAATCTACACACAATACCCCAATAATGACAAAGCAAAACATTTTTTTTGCTAATTTATTACAAATAAAAATTAAATATAACATTTACATAAGTATTTAGACCCTTTACTCAGTACTTTGTTGACGCACCTTCGGCAGTGATTACAGCCTCAAGTCTTTTTGGGTATGACGCTACAAGCTTGGCACACCTGTATTTCACTTCACTGCAGATCCACTCAAGCTCTGTCAGGTTGGATGGGGAGCTTTGCTGCACAGATATTTTCACGTCTCTTCAGAGATGTTCGATTGGGTTCAAGTCTTGGCTCTGGCTGGGCCACTCAAGGACATTCAGAGACTTGTCCCGAAGCCACTCCTGCATTGTCTTTGCTGTGTGCTTAGGGTCGTTGTCCTGTTGGAAGGTGAACCTTCGCCCCAGTCTGAGGTCCTGACCACTCTGAAACAGGTTTTCATCAAGGATCTCTGTACTTTGCTCCGTAAATCTTTCCCCCTTAATCTCTTCCCAGTCCCTGCCGCTGAAAAACATCCCCACAGCATGAAACTGCCACCACCATGCTTCACCTTAGGGATGGTGCCAGTTTTCCTCCAGAAAGGACACTTGGCATTCAGGCCAAAGAGTTAAATCTGGTTTCATCAGACCAGAAAATCTTGTTTCTCATGGTCTGAGAGTCTTTAGGTGCCTTTTGGAAAACTCCAAGTAGGGTGTCATGTGCCTTTTACTGAGGAGTGGCTTCCGTCTGGCCACTCTACCATAAAGGCCTGATTGGTGGAGTGCTGCAGAGATGGTTGTCCTTCTGGAAGGTACTCCCATCTCCACAGAGGATCTCTAGAGCTCTGTCAGAGTGACCATCGGGTTCTTGGTCACCTGCCTGACCGAGGCCCTTCTCCCCTGGTTGCTGTTTGGCCGGGGAGCCAGCTCTAGGAAGAGTCTGGATGGTTCCGCACTTCATCCATTTAAGAATGTGTTCACTGTGTTCTTGGGGACCTTCAATGCTGCAAACATGTTTTGGTACCCTTCTCCAGATCTGTGCCTTGACACACTTCTGTCTCGGAGCTCTGTGGACAATTAATTCGACCTCATGGCTTGATCTTTGCTCTGACATGCACTGTCAACTGTGGGATCTTATATAGACAGGTGTATGCATTTCCAAATCATGTCCAATCAATTGAATTTACCACAGGTGGACTCCAATCAAGTTGTTGAAACATCTCAAGGATGATCAATGGAAACAGGATGACCCTGAGCTCAATTTCGAGTCTCATAGCAAAGGGTCTGAATACTTATGTAAATATGGTATTTTTGTTTTTTGTTTTTAATACATTTGCAAAAAAAAACTGTTTTCACTGTCATTATGGGGTTTTGTGTGTAGATTGATGAGATGTTTCATTTATTTATTCCATTTTAGAATAAGGCTGTGACATAACAAAATGTGGAAAAAGTCCAGGGCATATGAATACTTTCTGAATGCACTGTATATATTTTTCATGATTTTTGGAAATTCTTTGCGACCCAATTTTCATATCAGGTGACTCCACATGGGGTCACAACCCCTATTTTAGGAACCGCTGCCCTAGAGGCCTCAATCAGGTCAAGAGAAAGCAACTGGATCTCCCCAAATAATTCAGGGCCATGGTGAGGAAGTCTGTCCACAATGATATGGGACATTTAGGCTGAGAGGACTTGATCTAGCCCGTGCTTGGCTCTACTGGCCCTTCAGGTCCAGAGACATTGAGTTTCACTGCAAGTCATGTGTATGGTGTATGCAGCAGAAGACACTGCCCACTCACTAGATTAGCAGGTTTAGTGAAAATCACCACTATGGTCCCACTAGAGTTGGTGTGTATAGACTTCCTCTCTCTGGAGAATGACACAAAGAACATCAGTAACATCCTCATAGTGACAGATCACTTCACTCGCTATGCCCAAGCTTACACCACTAAAGACTAGAAAGCCAGCACAGTGGCCAGGGTGCTTTGTGAGAAGTTATTTGTCCATTATGGCCTGCCTTCCTGCATAAACTCAAAGTAGACCTATCCAGGAGGTCCTTCAGCTGGCTGGGCTGAAGAAGTCACGTACATCGCCATACCATCCTCAAGGGAACCCACAGCTAGAGAGATTCAAATGCACACTGCTCAATATACTTGGAACTCTTGGATCCATTCAAATATATATATTCATATATATTCATTCAAAACTCCACATGGAGCCAGCAATTGGGTTACCTTGTCCATGCCTACAACTGCACCCGAAACGACTCTCCCCCCTACATGATGTTTGGGAGGGAGGTTAGACTGCCCATTGATTTGTGCTTCTATGATGGCAGCTCCAACCAAGACTACCTGAACTACACACCCACATTAACGGAACAGCTAAAGGAAGCCTATCAACTAGCCTCCACAGCAGCTTCGGCCAGAAATAAGGCGAATAAAACAAGATATGACAAATTGGTGAGACATCAAGAGCAAAAGCCTGGCGATCATGTCCTTGGGAGTCCCAGGAAAGCACACAATTGCCAACAGGTGGAAACCAGAATCCCATGTGACAGTGCAGAGGCTATCTGGACTGTCCACGTATCAAGTACAGCCCAAAAGGACCTATGAGGACACTCTACCGAGATCACCTGCTTCCCATTGGCCAGTTGACTGGTGAAGATGACAGTGAGACCATACAACCTAAAAAGAGGATTGAGACACGTCATCAAAAGCATCTACGGCCCTTTTCAGTTTCTGCCACTAAAGACCAGAAAGCCAGCACTGTGGCCAGGGTGCTTTGGGAGAAGTTCTTTGTCCATTATGGCCTGCCTTCTCGCATAAACTCTGATCAGGGCAGAGACTTTCAAAGTAGACTCATCCAGGAGGTCTTTCAGCTGGCTGGTGTGAAGAAGTCCCATACATCGCCATACTATCCTCAAGGGAACCCACAGCCGGAGAGATTCAATCGCACACTGCTCAATATGCTTGGAACTCTTGTATCAAAATAAAAGTCCACATGGAGTCAGTAGTTGGGAGACTATAGAACCTAAAAAGAGGATGGAGACACATAATCAAAAGCATCAATGGTCCATCTCAGTTTCTGCCCCACCATCTGATGAAGATAAGGAGACAGTTCTGGAACTCATTAAGGGAGCTCGAATGAGGAAATGGGATTCTCTGAACCTCCAGTGTTGGATTTTTTGGACACAGTTGTCCCAGGACCAAGTGCTAGTACAAAAGCCCTCCTTCGGAGCAAGTTGAACTAGACTGCCCCTCTGAAGAGGAAAGTGAATAAGTTCCTGAACTGGCAGCAGAAGCTCCGGTGACCTCTGAAGAACAATTTAATGGCCCTAGTGTGCAATAGTGTCTTGTGTTAAGCCCTAGATCAAGCCCTAGTTCAGAGGAGTCACTAGCCCCAGGCCCTAGCTCTGAAGTGTCAGTCGTCCCTTGCTTCAGCTAGCCTTTGGCCCTAGTTCAGATGAGTTTTTAGTCCCTGCTCCCTCAGAGAACAGACAGTCTAAGCCAGTCGTTAGACTCACTTATGACCAGCTAGCAATGTCTCAATACACTCAGCTGTCAGTCATACACAGAGGAGACTTAGTCTTTTGCAACACATTCCCCCTCATTACAGAGTGTTTTCTTGCACCACACACATCTCATACTTCTGAAAGTTTTTTGGTTTTGAGGGTGTGTTTTTATATGCCTGTGCTTTACTGCATGGTTTTAATAGTAGGTGTCTAATTCAGAAGTTCCCAAACTAGGGATCCCTGATATGAAAGTGGGGTCGCGGGAGAATTTCCCAACCCCCAAAAAAAAAAAATATATCTATTATAATAATGTCTTTGTCTCTCAATCATTGTAATGTGGTTCACCTTAAAAATCAAAATGAAAATTATTCAAATCTAAAAGTAAAAATTCAACCAGAGAGCGCCCTTAGAACGTGGGAAAAGGCCGCACTTGACCGTTGCACTTGAATCATTCCCACGGTGAATGGCAAGGCCCGCTACGCTATGAAACTACACAGTATTACAGAGACTTTTGATATTACCGGCCACAATTGATATGGTAAAAACAATGTGAGGGGAGGCAGAGGCACAGAAACTCACATCAATACCTTTGTTAGAAACACTGTGAAACTAAGAATTGATGCTTAGCTAGCAATCAAGAGGACACTGACTGAAAAACTCAAACTCCCCAGCTTATGCTCTCCAAATGGACGTTAGACGGGAGGGCCACGATGCCTATGTATTGACTTTTGTTTGCTACATGTTGGGTGATACTATTCACGAGGACTTATTGTTCTGTCTCACGATTCCCGAGCATGAAACGGCACAGGGGATGTTCAGTGTGTTGCATGGTTATATTTACGAAAATACAGATTCCATGGGATCGAATGGTGGGCTTATCCACAGATTGGACTCCGTCTATCACTGGACAGCGGGCAGGTCTCTGCACTATAGTTATGAATGTGTCTCCCTCTGCCATATGAACACACATCCACTGAGCTATAATGTGTACACTGGAACAACAGCTGAGCACAGAACTTCGATTGTGAACTACATTGCACACTCCTGTTCGCAAAACTATGTGGAGATATGGGATCAGAGCATGACAATATTCTATTTCACACCGAGGCTTGGTGGTTTTCGAGAGAGGAACTGTTGTCATTCGCTATGGATGTAAAAAACTGACTGTTGACTTTCTGTGTAATTAAAAGAAAATGTGTCTTCTTGCCTATGTAACAGACATAAGGTAAACGGAATTCAAGCATGCGGGGGAAAAACATTCTACAGCTGAGTGACTGAATTAGCTAAATCTGTTTGACTGTGTTCCTGCCTCAGTTGACATGCAGGTAAGTGAAATTGAACAGCTGATCGCGCTGTCATGTGACCGAATGCTGCAGACCACCCATACACAGGTCACTATGGAGGAGTTCTGGTTCCTGACTCAAAGGGAATACTGTGCCGTCTCCCGCCGAGCATTTCAACTTATGGCTCGCTGATTCAGTGCTCTCGTCTGCATCAAAAACAAATATCGATCCAGGTTGGATGTGAGATGAGAGCTGTGCACTGTCGACCACACCCCCTAACTTTGAGAAGCTCCGACGTGACATGTATCAAGCACGCTCATCTCATTAGTGGTGGTGAGATACTGTAAGATAAATTATGTCAGACTGACATAGCCACACATTAAAAGTATATGATGGTGAGTTGAGAAAACAATCAGAAATATTGCTATAAAATGTTTTTTTTTTAGGTTCGCTATCTTTTAAGAATATTTCTACCAGTTTTGAACTAGCTTCAACTTTCCAGGGTTCTAGAAAGTAATATTAGCTACAGTACGTGTTCCCCCGGTTTCACCTGTTTACAGAGTTTCATCCATATTTTTTACGTGTTCAGTTTGTGATAATTGCTGTATCCGTACATTCTTTACTTTTACATTCTAATGTATTTTTGACCGTTATCTTTAGTTTGAATAAATTCCACTAACATGGAGGAAAAGGGTACTTGTGTTTGCCATTGTGTGGCTGTATCATATAGTTTCACAATAACCCAGTTATAACCTTTAACGTGTTTATGCTTATTTGGTGGATCCACCACATTATTCTATACATGGTACATATACAGTCATGTGGTATATGTTCTGGTATATCTTCCCTCTGTATCGTTCATGGGCATACTGACTCATGGTAATACACATAGTGTCCTGTAGGTCTACATGATACCCGTAAACACCACCTAGTCTATTACTGCTACTTACCTATATAGGCCCAACCTGATAGAACCTAGGTCTTATCTCTATATTAGTACTAGCGTAGTTAAAGTCGTAACAAAACTGCTTGTCATAACCCCCTTTTCATTCCATGTGTCACTGATGAACTCTGCCTCAACTCTGCCTATTTCTACAGATGGACTGGAGATACTTTTGCCAGATGGCAACCTCACTCATTTGATGTGGAGACCATAACTGGGTAGGTTCTATCTGACCTGTTCAAACACACTTCAACATAGTACCTGTTTGTGTGTCAGATCGACCTATCCTGACATTGGTAATAGAACAGTGACATGTGTTCACAAAAACATGTATGGAGCAAGCACATAGAGACTTGCAAGATGATATTGTGAAATCCAGACTGACAGGCAGGCTTGATGCTGATGTCTCTGAATGGAGACCTGGCACTCGGAATGAACATTTTACTAGAGACAACTTTTACATGTAATAGTATTTTTTTAAATGATTGAATGTAATGGTATCAGTCAATACGGGGAGGGAGACACCCTGTGTATTCTGCAACAGTATCAAGGAACTCCTGTTGTATACGGGACACATTACATTACATTTAAGTCATTTAGCAGACGCTCTTATCCAGAGCGACTTACAAATTGGTGCATTCACCTTATGACATCCAGTGGAACAGCCACTTTACAATAGTGCATCTAAATCTTTTAAGGGGGGTGAGAAGGATTACTTTATCCTATCCTAGGTATTCCTTAAAGAGGTGGGGTTTCAGGTGTCTCCGGAAGGTGGTGATTGACTCCGCTGTCCTGGCGTCGTGAGGAGTTTGTTCCACCATTGGGGGCCAGAGCAGCGAACAGTTTTGACTGGGCTGAGCGGGAACTGTACTTCCTCAGTGGTAGGGAGGCGAGCAGGCCAGAGGTGGATGAACGCAGTGCCCTTGTTTGGGTGTAGGGCCTGATCAGAGCCTGGAGGTACTGAGGTGCCGTTCCCCTCACAGCTCCGTAGGCAAGCACCATGGTCTTGTAGCGGATGCGAGCTTCAACTGGAAGCCAGTGGAGAGAGCGGAGGAGCGGGGTGACGTGAGAGAACTTGGGAAGGTTGAACACCAGACGGGCTGCGGCGTTCTGGATGAGTTGTAGGGGTTTAATGGCACAGGCAGGGAGCCCAGCCAACAGCGAGTTGCAGTAATCCAGACGGGAGATGACAAGTGCCTGGATTAGGACCTGCGCCACTTCCTGTGTGAGGCAGGGTCGTACTCTGCGGATGTTGTAGAGCATGAACCTACAGGAACGGGCCACCGCCTTGATGTTAGTTGAGAACGACAGGGTGTTGTCCAGGATCACGCCAAGGTTCTTAGCGCTCTGGGAAGAGGACACAATGGAGTTGTCAACCGTGATGGCGAGATCATGGAACGGGCAGTCCTTCCCCGGGAGGAAGAGCAGCTCCGTCTTGCCGAGGTTCAGCTTGAGGTGGTGATCCGTCATCCACACTGATATGTCTGCCAGACATGCAGAGATGCGATTCGCCACCTGGTCATCAGAAGGGGGAAAGGAGAAGATTAATTGTGTGTCGTCTGCATAGCAATGATAGGAGAGACCATGTGAGGTTATGACAGAGCCAAGTGACTTGGTGTATAGCGAGAATAGGAGAGGGCCTAGAACAGAGCCCTGGGGGACACCAGTGGTGAGGGCGCGTGGTGAGGAGACAGATTCTCGCCACGCCACCTGGTAGGAGCGACCTGTCAGGTAGGACGCAATCCAAGCGTGGGCCGCGCCGGAGATGCCCAACTCGGAGAGGGTGGAGAGGAGGATCTGATGGTTCACAGTATCGAAGGCAGACGATAGGTCAGAACTATCCTCTGACAAACACACCACACAGGAAGGTATGACCACACTGACATGTTTGTCAAGGTGGCCACATTACCACCAGACAAAATGCCGATAGGCACGGTATCTGTGTTGGCTGGGAATGACAATGAAAGGTGAAATGTGCATATTGTTATATTAGCAGAACACTGCTTCAATGGTACTATATCAAGAGTTGTTTATTCTACATGGACCGGTTACTAAATATGAAGGCTAGAAAAACACTTACTCTGTAGGCTACTGACCTATTCAAAGCTTCCTTCATCTCACCATACATCTGCTTGTAGTTATTGAACTCAACCTGCAGGATGTTTGTTTGTTGGGGTTGAGTGGGGGGGAACAGCTGCGACCAGCTGCGACCAAAGTCCTGACAGATGGGTGTGTCTTGGTGGTGGAAAGGAGACACCCAAGAAACACCCACATCAAACCACACCCCCAAAACCAACTCATGTTTGACTTCTGTCATGACGCCAGCATTTCTTGAGGAGCAAGGCAAAAAACAAGGCCAAATCAGCAGGTGCAGTTCCCCTTTAAGTCAATGTATTTAAGCTGAAGTTTTACCCTAATTTCAATGCTTACAGTGGGGCAAAAAAGTATTGTCGGCCTCCAATTGTGCAAGTTCTCCCACTTAAAAAGATGAGAGGCCTGTAATTTTCAGGTACACTTCAACTGACAGACAAAATGAGAAAAAAAATTCCAGAAAATCACATCGTTTGATTTTTAATGAATTTATTTGCAAATTATGGTGGAAAATAAGTATTTGGTCACCTACAAACAAGCAAGATTTCTGTCTCTCACAGACCTGTAACTTCTTCTTTAAGAGGCTCCTCTGTTCTCCACTCGTTACCTGTATTAATGGTACCTGTTTGAACTTGTTATCAGTATAAATGACACCTGTCCCCAACCTCAAACAGTCACACTCTACTATGGCCAAGACCAAAGAGCTGTCAAAGGACACCAGAAACAATTGTAGACCTGCACCAGTCTGGGAAGACTGAATCTGCAATAGGTAAGCAGCTTGGTTTGAAGAAATCAACTGTGGGAGCAATTATTAGGAATTGGAAGACATACAAGACCACTAATAATCTCCCTCGATCTGGGGCTCCACGCAAGATCTCACCCCGTGGGGTCAAAATGATCACAAGAACGGTGAGCAAAAATACCAGAACCACACGGGGGACCTAGTGAATGACCTGCAGAGAGCTGGGACCAAAGTAACAAAGCCTACCATCAGTAACACACTATGCCGCCAGGGACTCAAATCCTGCAGTGCCAGACGTGTCCCCCTGCTTAAGCCAGTACATGTCGGGGCCCGTCTGAAGTTTGCTAGAGAGCATTTGGATGATCCAGAAGAAGATTGGGAGAATGTCATATGGTCAGATGAATGCAAAATATAACTTTTTGGTAAAAACTCAACTCGTCATGTTTGGAGGATAAAGAATGCTGAGTTGCATCCAAAGAACGCCATACTTACTGTGAAGCATGGGGGTGGAAACATTATGCTTTGGGGCTGTTTTTCTGCAAAGGGACCAGGACGACTGATCCGTGTAAAGGAAAGAAGGAATGGGGCCATGTATTGTGAGATTTTGAGTGAAAACCTCCTTCCATCAGCAAGGGCATTGAAGATGAAACGTGGCTGGGTCTTTCAGCATGACAATGATCCCAAACACACTGCCCGGGCAACGAAGGAATGGCTTCATAAGAAGCATTTCAAGGTCCTGGAGGGGCCTAGCCAGTCTCCAGATCTCAACCCCATAGAAAATCTTTGGAAGGAGTTGAAAGTCCGTGTTGCCCAGCAACAGCCCCAAAACATCACTGCTCTAGAGGAGATCTGCATGGAGGAATGGGCCAAAATACCAGAAACAGTGTGTGAACCTTATGAAGGCTTACAGAAAATGTTTGACCTCTGTCATTGCCAACAAAGGGTATATAACAAAGTATTGAGATAAACTTTTGTTATTGACCAAATACTTATTTTCCACCATAATTTGCAAATACATTCATAAAAAATCCTACAATGTGATTTTCTGGATTTCTTTTCTAATTTTGTCTGTCATAGTTGAAGTGTACCTATGATGAAAATTACAGGTCTCTCTCATCTTTTTAAGTGGGAGAACTTGCACAATTGGTGGCTGACTAAATACTTTTTTGCCCCACTGTTTTTTTTATTTTTATTTTTTTATTTCACCTTTATTTAACCAGGTAGGCTAGTTGAGAACAAGTTCTCATTTGCAACTGCGACCTGGCCAAGATAAAGCATAGCAGTGTGAACAGACAACACAGAGTTACACATGGAGTAAACAATTAGCAAGTCAATAACACAGTAGAAAAAAATGGGCAGTCTATATACAATGTGTGCAAAAGGCATGAGGAGGTAGGCGAATAATACAATTTTGCAGATTAACACTGGAGTGATAAATGATCAGATGGGCATGTACAGGTAGAGATATTGGTGTGCAAAAGAGCAGAAAAGTAAATAAATAAAAACAGTATAAAAACAGTATGGGAATGAGGTAGGTGAAAAAGGGTGAGCTATTTACCTATAGACTAAGTACAGCTGCAGCGATCGGTTAGCTGCTCGGATAGCTGATGTTTGAAGTTGGTGAGGGAAATAAAAGTCTCCAACTTCAGCGATTTTTGCAATTCGTTCCAGTCACAGGCAGCAGAGTACTGGAACGAAAGGCGGCCAAATGAGGTGTTGGCTTTAGGGATGATCAGTGAGATACACCTGCTGGAGCGCGTGCTACGGATGGGTGTTGCCATCGTGACCAGTGAGCTGAGATAAGGCGGAGCTTTACCTAGCATGGACTTGTAGATGACCTGGAGCCAGTGGGTCTGGCGACGAATATGTAGTGAGGGCCAGCCGACTAGAGCATACAAGTCGCAGTGGTGGGTGGTATAAGGTGCTTTAGTGACAAAACGGATGGCACTGTGATAGACTGCATCCAGTTTGCTGAGTAGAGTGTTGGAAGCCATTTTGTAGATGAAATCGCCGAAGTCGAGGATCGGTAGGATAGTCAGTTTTACTAGGGTAAGCTTGGCAGCGTGAGTGAAGGAGGCTTTGTTGCGGAATAGAAAGCCGACTCTGGATTTGATTTTTGATTGGAGATGTTTGATGTGAGTCTGGAAGGAGAGTTTGCAGTCTAGCCAGACACCTAGGTACTTATAGATGTCCACATATTCAAGGTTGGAACCATCCAGGGTGGTGATGCTAGTCGGGCATGCGGGTGCAGGCAGCGATCGGTTGAAAAGCATGCATTTGGTTTTACTCGCGTTTAAGAGCAGTTGGAGGCCACGGAAGGAGTGCTGTATGGCATTGAAGCTCGTTTGGAGGTTTGATAGCACAGTGTCCAATGACGGGCCGAAAGTATATAGAATGGTGTCGTCTGCGTAGAGGTGGATCAGGGAATCGCCCGCAGCAAGAGCAACATCATTGATATATACAGAGAAAAGAGTCGGCCCGAGAATTGAACCCTGTGGCACCCCCATAGAGACTGCCAGAGGACCGGACAGCATGCCCTCTGATTTGACACACTGAACTCTGTCTGCAAAGTAATTGGTGAACCAGGCAAGGCAGTCATCCGAAAAACCGAGGCTGTTGAGTCTGCCGATAAGAATTTGGTGATTGACAGAGTCGAAAGCCTTGGCGAGGTCGATGAAGACGGCTGCACAGTACTGTCTTTTATCGATGGCGGTTATGATATCATTTAGTACCTTGAGTGTGGCTGAGGTGCACCCGTGACCGGCTCGGAAACCAGATTGCACAGCGGAGAAGGTACGGTGGGATTCGAGATGGTCAGTGACCTGTTTGTTGACTTGGCTTTCGAAGACCTTAGATAGGCAGGGCAGGATGGATATAGGTCTATAGCAGTTTGGGTCCAGGGTGTCTCCCCTTTGAAGAGGGGGATGACTGCGGCAGCTTTCAATCCTTGGGGATCTCAGACGATATGAAAGAGAGGTTGAACAGGCTGGTAATAGGGGTTGCGACAATGGCGGCAGATAGTTTCAGAAATAGCGGGTCCAGATTGTCAAGCCCAGCTGATTTGTACGGGTCCAGGTTTTGCAGCTCTTTCAGAACATCTGCTATCTGGATTTGGGTAAAGGAGAACCTGGAGAGGCTTGGGTGAGGAACTACGGGGCGGAGCTGTTGGCCGAGGTTGGAGTAGCCAGGCGGAAGGCATGGCCAGCCGTTGAGAAGTGCTTATTGAAGTTTTCGATAATCATGGATTTATCGGTGGAGACCGTGTTTCCTAGCCTCAGTGCAGTGGGCAGCTGGGAGGAGGTGCTCTTGTTCTCCATGGACTTCACAGTGTCCCAGAACTTTTTGGAGTTGGAGCTACAGGATGCAAACTTCTGCCTGAAGAAGCTGGCCTTAGCTTTCCTGACTGACTGCGTGTATTGGTTCCTGACTTCCCTGAACAGTTGCATATCACGGGGCTATTCGATGCAATTGCAGTCCGCCACAGGATGTTTTTGTGCTGGTCGAGGGCAGTCAGGTCTGGAGTGAACCAAGGGCTGTATCTGTTCTTGGTTCTGCATTTTTGAACGGAGCATGCTTATCCAAAATGGTGAGGAAGTTACTTTTAAAGAATGACCAGGCATCCTCAACTGACGGGATGAGGTCAATGTCCTTCCAGGATACACGGGCCAGGTCGATTAGAAAGGCCTGCTCACAGAAGTGTTTTAGGGAGCGTTTGACAGTGATGAGGGTGGTCGTTTGACTGCGGCTCCGTGGCGGATACAGGCGATGAGGCAGTGATCGCTGAGATCCTGGTTGAAGACAGCGGAGGTATATTTGGAGGGCCAGTTGGTCAGGATGACGTCTATGAGGGTGCCCTTGTTTACAGAGTTAGGGTTGTACCTGGTGGGTTCCTTGATGATTTGCGTGAGATTGAGGGCATCTAGCTTAGATTGTAGGACTGCCGGGGTGTTAAGCATATCCCAGTTTAGGTCACCTAACAGAACAAACTCTGAAGCTAGATGGGGGCGATCAATTCACAAATGGTGTCCAGGGCACAGCTGGGAGCTGACGGGGGTCGGTAGCAGGCGGCAACAGTGAGAGACTTGTTTCTGGAGAGAGTAATTTTCAAAATTAGTAGTTCAAACTGTTTGGGTATGGACCTGGAAAGTATGACATTACTTTGCAGGCTATCTCTGCAGTAGACTGCGACTCCGCCCCCTTTGGCAGTTCTATCTTGACGGAAGATGTTATAGTTGGGTATGGAAATCTCTGAATTTTTGGTGGCCTTCCTGAGCCAGGATTCAGACACGGCAAGGACATCAGGGTTAGCAGAGTGTGCTAAAGCAGTGAGTAAAATAAACTTAGGGAGGAGGCTTCTGATGTTGACATGCATAAAACCAAGACTTTTTCGATCACAGAAGTCAACAAATGAGGGTACCTGGGGACATGCAGGGCCTGGGTTTACCTCCACATCACCCGCGGAACAGAGAAGGAGTAGTATGAGGGTGCGGCTAAAGGCTATCAAAACTGGTCGCCTAGAGCGTTGGGGGCAGAGGATAAGAGGAGCAGGTTTCTGGGCATGGTAGAATATATTCAGGGCATAATGCGCAGACAGGGGTATGGTGGGGTGCGGGTACAGCGGAGGTAAGCCCAGGCACTGGGTGATGATGAGAGAGGTTGTATCTCTGGACATGCTGGTTGTAATGGGTGAGGTCACCGCATGTGTGGGGGTGGGACAAAGGAGGTAACAGGGGTATGCAGAGTGGATCTAGGGGCTCCATTGTGAACTAAAACAATGATAACTAACCTGAACAACAGTATACAAGGCATATTGACATTTGGGAGAGACATACAGCGAGGCATACAGTAATCACAGGTGTTGAATTGGGAAAGCTAGCTAGAAACAGTAGGCGAGGCTAATCAGCTAGCACAACAAACAGCAGGTAAAATGGCGTTGACTAGGCAACTGGGCCGACAGATAAAACAAACAAGCAGAATGGAGTACCGTGATTAATGGACAGTCCAGCGTGCGTCAGCTATGTAGCCAAGAGATCAGTGTCCAGGGGGCAGCGGTGGATGGGCAGGGAAGCTGGGCTGGCGAGTGTTATCCAGGTGTTTTTTATTTTTTTATTTATTTATTTTTTTAAACTAACAATGACTAAATAGCTTGTAGCTAGTTAGCTGGTTAGCGTCTGGAGGTTCTTGAGTGTGTCATAAAAATAAAAATAAAAATTAAAAGTGATAGCGATTCCGTATCACAGTGGGTGAGGCAGGTTTCCGGAAGGTATAAACAAAATAAAGATGAAAACAGTACAGGATGATTACTTTTTTCAAATCCAAAGTATTTTCAACGTTGATTCCATATCACAATTCATTGACAAACTACATTGAAACAACACTGATTCTACCAGTATGTGCCCATGGAATATGATGTACAGGATGACATAAAGACATGACATGGTATGTTGATCCATGAAAATTAATGTTATGTTGAATTGTATTTTAAAGGACACATGCTGAGGGTGTTTCAATCTGAACATGTCCATTGTGTAAGATTGTTTGGATATTTCTTATGAAAATAATAATGAAATCAACAAAACACCAGAAAGTGCTGACCATTAAAAAAAAAGTATGTATTTCCACTATGGGATCCCTGCTTGAAGCATCTATTTAAGTATTGTTTACTGAAGAAAATAAGTTATGAGTTAATGCCCGATCCATGTCACGGATCCTTCCGGAACTGTGTCATTACACACACCTGGTCCCCATTTCCTTGATTAGTATCGTATAATTGTGCCCTTTGTTCACCATGGTCTTCTCGATAATTGTTACAACGTCCGTTGGTCTTGAGAGTACCTATGCTTTGTTGTTTTGGATTTCGTGCCGCTTATATTGAGCAGATGATTACGGGTCTCGTCCCGTTTGGTATCATTGTGCGCTTGTGTATTTATTCTAGGTTCTCCTCACTCTTTTGTGTGGGTCTCAACCCTGCGTTTTGTATACGTGTTTGTATGGTCTTCGTCCCCGTGCCTTTACATGGCACGCCGTAATTTGGGTAAAATGTTTAAACTATTACGCCTTCCTGCGCCTGTCTCCCGACCCTTTATACCAACGTGACAATCCACCCCCATCGATCATAACATATGTTAGCCTTTACTAGATGATGGACATTGCAATGCAGAATGAAATGACTCACTGGTCACAGACATAACCCGACATGCCCTCCAGTGTCAATGACTAAAAACCAAACCTAAAAAAGTGCAGGATAACTCACCATCTAGAGGGCTCTGTCCTCTTTGGCAGCCATTGACTGGTTATGTAAGAAAACCCTTTTATAGTACAGCTCCTAGGTTACATTAAGGTTATGCAACGCTTATGACACCCAACTGTGGATGTGGTACAGCATTGTCAACAAGTGGTTGATGTGAAAAAATCTGAATCAAGAATTCACCTACCCACATACACACAATGGGTATGCACATGGCGCAGTGAGATG
This sequence comes from Oncorhynchus keta, assembly GCF_023373465.1. Classification (NCBI taxonomy): domain Eukaryota; kingdom Metazoa; phylum Chordata; class Actinopteri; order Salmoniformes; family Salmonidae; genus Oncorhynchus; species Oncorhynchus keta. The sequence goes on along the minus strand of NC_068425.1, from coordinate 16,734,992 downwards.
ATGGATGATTAATGTGTAGCGCTCTGAAAGTGACTCACTGGAGGGTGACGATGTTTGGGAGACAACTGTGGGGTACAGCACAAAGCAGAGCAGAGCATACACACGCGGCGGTAGTGTACACACACAAAGACTTATGTATGGGCCTATTAGAGGGGCCTTCAAGACTAGCTGACAGGCACATGGGGGTGTATGGATATCAAGATAAAAATATATACTGTGTAGGCATTTAAGGCCAATATTCATTCATTATGAATAGATAACACAGCTATAGCAATGGAGAGATGACACCCTCACAAGTATTACACAATCACCATTGACTAAAGCTATCGAAGCCCACACTGAACCTCAGAGTCCTGTACGACTACATTATTTTAAAAGGATACCGGTGCTCACTAGTGTAAGTGTATTCATACAGACACACATACTGTAGGGTGGAAGGTGTGGCTGTAGTCTGGTTGGGTTTGAAATCCGTGTTGCCTGAGCCCTGTGAATAAAACTCTCAGAGGACTAACCTGCTAGAGGAGACACCTGATTAACTTAGTGACATGAAACATGGAAAATAGGGTACAGCTGTCAGCTTCTTTTCGCCCTCTCCGTCTCCACAGTATCTCCCTCTCCATCCCTCCCTCTCTCTCTCATCACACTATCTTGCTAACTCTCCTCTCTTCCCTCCCCTTTCCTCTCAGTTCCTCAGCTACCCTCTCCCATTCCAATGCTCTACTTTCCATCTCTCACCTCCCTTTCTCACAACTCCTTCAATCTTCCACTCTCTCTCTAACAGCACCGTACCCCTTCAAGTGACATGCTCACACACACTGCATGCACAAGTTCTTACACGACCACTGTGTCTCCCTGTATGCAAATTCTACTCGCATACACACACTTACTAAATCCATCCCCAGAGCTTTTCAGCACCACGAGGCTGGGCCGAGACAACACGCCGTGAAGCAGCCAAAAGTGAATCTCCAGGAGCTTTGATGCCATTGGGTGGAATCGGTGGGGGGCCTCAAAGCCCATCTGAGAGTGACGTCAATGCACGCCAGTGTGTCTACAACATATGCACACGCACACAAAGGGGGGAGCTGGGAGGCTGCAGCTGGAGTTGACTTGTGGGCCTTCATGTTCCTTATGGGGGTGACATTGACAGCGTTGATGTTCTGCTTTGTTGTAGCGTGTGCAAACTGTCGTTATTTCTGACAAGAAATATGCCACCTCCGCTGATGATGATGAGAGTGTGAAATGTAATCTGGGTGAGAAAGGGGTTTAAGATTATTCTTGTTGTGCTGAATCTGTTCAAGTCCCTTTTGGGAGAATGACAGGCAGACAGCCTCAGGGTCACTATCATCTGGCTTAAAATGACAGAAACAGTTTAAAGTGGCAAATATCATGCTGAAATATCCCTGCAATGCTGGAGCGAGGCCTACTCTGTTCGAAAGCTTATACCTAATTCTCATATCCATCTTGAGATGTATGGATTGATGGGAACTGAAGAAGAAACTGCATGCTGAAACATTGGATAGGTTTACCCATTGAATTGTTGGGAGCATATTTAGAGTGTGCTACTTTACTTTTATTGATATGAACTGATTAAAATGTGCTGCTACAGACTGGTTAAAGTCTCCCCCCTACACCAATTGAGAGAACAACTCTACTATCCCCACCACAGATAGAAATTCGCCATCATCTTGCCTCCTAAACTACTAGAGTGCATCGTGTTGCTGTCTACAAAGATACTGACAGTACATGCAATGTAAATGCTGACGCCATGTCACTTCAATTCCACGCAGAGAGAGAAAGAGAGAGAGAGAACAAGGGAACAGCGGTAGAAGAAAGATTTATTTGATTTGATTTTGATTTGATTTTGATCTCTTTTTGTCCCCATTTGGACTAATATTCCAAGAGTCCTTAAACATTAAAATACAATTTATAATATAAACACACTTTCACATGTAACACACTATTACAAACATACATAATACTAGCATAATGACCCAATAAATACTCAATCTAAAAAAATATTGATTCTTCATCTACTATAATCCCACAACATTTCTATATACTATATTTAAATTGTTTTAAAATAATGTTTACATTTATATATTGAACGTTTTCTAGTTTGCTCAGTTAATTTATTCCATTTCTGTATTGCTCTAAATCGAAATGATCTTTTTAGATGGTGGACAATCTATTCCTAATATTTACGGAATGTCTGTGTCTTACCAACTGAATACCATTGTGAATAGAACTTTTAAATTATGTATATTATTAAATAAAATATGCATGTTCCTTTCAATTATCTTATCGATTGATGACCAACCAAGAACATTGTGCATGACTGCAACAGAAGAACCATATCGCCACCTTAAAACAATCCTTACTGCTTTGTTCTGTGCATTCTGCAGTCTCCTAGCTTCACTTGATGATGCATTTCCCCAGACCACCGAACAGTAGTTCACCTGACTCTCAATTAATGCTTGTGTTATTTGCTGAATCATTTTTCCTGATAAGTACTCCTCCTATACTTAATTGTATCCCATGCTGTTTTGGCCTTTTCCTAGTGGAACAGACCAACATAACTTTGGTTTTCTTGGTGTTTAAAACAAGTTTGTTTTGGAAAACCCACTCCCTAATATTCTCCAAATCTCCTTCTAAAGCCTGCTGTACCTGTTGAACCGATTGTCTTGCTGCATAAATTGTAGTATCATCTGCAAATATAGTAGATTGAGTTTCAACCAAGGCATAGGAAAGGTCGTTGGTATATATTAAATAGAGAAGTGGCCCAAGGCAGCTGCCCTGCGGAATTCCACAGTTTAACACATTAGGGAAGAAAATGAACCATTGATATAGGTGGACTGTTTCCTGTCAGTTAGATATGACTGTACCCAATTCAATGCTACCTCCTTAAAACCATAATGCATTAATCTTGTCAAGATTATTTCATGATCCACTAAATCAAATGCTGCACTGAAATCTAAAAATAGTACACCTACAAATTATCCATAGCATTGAGCCACTGATTAGTCATGTCAACCAATGCAGTGGTAGTGGAATGGGTTTTGCAATAAGCATGCTGATTGGCTGTAATCAGATCATTCTTTTCCATGTACTCCCACAAAAAGAAAGAAGGAAGAGCGATAACATGTGAGGTGGAGTGTGTGTGGGGGGGTGTGTGTGGGGGGGGGGTAGATGGGATGGGAGAGGAAGGTGGAATGAGGAAGACGGGGGCAGGAACATTTTAATTCCACCTCGACCTGACTGCAGTGCTTGACGGGCTGACGGCATTGTTAACGTGACAGACAGAGGAAACTAAAATAGCCCCGGCCCATTATGACCTCCACTAACCTGGCTGCCTCCCTGGCTTCTAATTACTGCTGAGAGTCGGCAGGAATGACACATTCATAGGTGGGCTGTGTGTTTATGTTTCTGCAAGTCTCTACAGATGTAGGATCTTAATTTGAGTCAGTTTGCTACAGCAGGGAAATAATCCTGCAGCAACAGGAAATGTGAATTATTATGTGGATTATAATTAACAGGTATTTTTGTACAAGGGAAAATCAAGTCTGACATTTCAAAGTGGAAATTACAAACTTCAGAAGACTTTTTAAACCTCAAATACACTACAAGTTTGACATTTCCTGCATTGCAGGAATGTTCTCTTACAACAGAGTGATCAAATGAAGATCCTACATCTGTGTTTGTATGTATGTGTGTGTCTCTCTGTATATGTCTGTATGTGTGCTGAGATTATAACTCATACATTAAAAACCGCCCAAAAGAGCAGGAGCCTGGTGAGAGGGTTTACAGAGCATCTAATCCACAGTCTTAATACGACGGGTGGATTTCTCTGAAACTGGCATCATTATTAAACTGTTGAGCATGTCTGAAATTTGCAAGTGTGTACTTGAATGTGTGTGTGTGTCTGCTTAAGCAGCTACTGAGAGCAATGTAGGTCAGGCACTCTGCAATTTGTGAGTCTGTTCTCTTACTTTTGCCTGAAACACTAAACAAGATTATACAGAGTTGCATGCGCGCTCGCACACGCACGCTCACACACGTAAGGCCCAATCGTATCTAGGTCAGCCTTATGGTGGAGACAGCACTGACCTTTAGACACACAAATAGGATCAGTCCGAGTGCTGTCTGGGGGCGTGTGGCTAGCAGGGCGTGTGACAAACAGGAGCTATGCCCAGGTCTATCTCTGTCTACCTGTGACTCTCTGCCAGGATGATTAACTACTGCTTTACTACTGTCTTATACCGTCCTATAAAGATCCTCGAAATCATCAATAACGTCAACTTCCCAACCATCTAAATGACATTACATATATCTTGTTATTCCCTGTAACAAACTAGAGTGATGCTCTAGCATGAAGTTGTGTGTGAGAGCTTACTTAAGGGCATATTTACAGTTTGTTTTTCTTTCAGTGCTTTGTCTCTATTGCTTTGTAATATGACTGTGTTCTGCTAAGCCTATAAGCTAAGTAAATGTGAGAGTATATGACCCCTAACGAACAGGGTGCTACGATCCACAACACATATCACATGCCTACAACTTTGCTTAATCTTCATCATTTCCTTTCAAACATCGGATTTAACACATTTAGTTTAATGTTGCTCTTTGTATACTTTGACATTTTGAACTTGGTGTCTTTTTAATTTTTTAACTGTACTTTCTTATTTTAGCCTTTGTTACTATAATCTTACTTGCGATGTTTGTGTTATGAGGTTGTTTCACCTCCCTTGGTTGAATGCTCTTATTGTAAGTCGCTCTGGATAAGAGTTCCTGCTGCAGTAAATAACTAAAATGTGAATGTACAGTACATGGAAATACACTCACAAGTAAGATACAGAGAGTTGTTAGCTATCAAGTGGGTGTGACACAGAAAATAACCAACTTGACCTGAAACCCTCAACCTACCTATTCTATCAATACACCGAGTGATATAAAGGAATGACATGGAGGAAGAGAAATATAATGATTTAGAGAGAGAGGGTAGAGAGAGAGAGAGAAAATACCTTAATGTCCTCACCATCAATCTTTCCCCATCCTTGGTAAACAGCAGAGGCAGCATCATATGCTGGGTGACAGCTCTCATTTGTTTCTGGGTGTCTCCCTGAATTCCCTCACCTCCGCAAAAAGACACAGCCCCCCCCCCCCCTTCTCAGTCTACCTTTCTCTACACAGATAATTTCCTCTAATGGAATAATGCCAATCCATTAAATTCCATGACACATCTTGACCTCATATTTTATCAATCTTTCCAGTGAGAATCATGCTAGAGACCCCCATTAAGTCATGTGACGTGTTAGACAATCCAGGTGTACCTCCACTCAGCCAGATAACTGATGTCCACTCTGGCTCCCATAGAATCCTGGCAGAGGGCTGTGGGATTAGTGATGGCGTGGGAAGCGGAAGTCCCACTTGACATGTGAAGTACTGTGTAGAAGCTGTGCTCCCTCCAGCTCTTTACGTTAGTAGGGCGCTCCTGCAGCTGAACTCAGACCACGGCTAACTGAAACCCTACAACATGACAGCATTGTCAAGTGTGGAAGCACTGATGTTCAACAGAGAAATGCTTTTAAGATGGCTCCCTGTTTGCATACCGTCCTAATTTCTTAAAGCAAATATTCCACTCTGGGCAACAACAAGCTCTTGTTGAGACTTATTAAAGCTGAATGTGGAACAGAGAATGCAGATTACTGTCAATCAGATGTTGGACCCTCCTCTAAAACACTTTATGGGCAGGGAGTTAAAGATACACTTACAGTTTTCAGAGTGACAGAAGTAGTAAATGATTGTTCATGTCTGCCTGTCTAGATACACAATAACAGGAACATATACAGTGTATGTACAAGGTGTGTACTGTCTGGCTATATGTGGAAACGTGTGGATCTCACTATGTGTGTGTGTTGGGCGGGAGGGGGTTGGGGTGGGGGGGGATATATAGGAGGTCCTTCTCACTCCTTCTACACATTCCTTCAGTTCCTCTCAGAACCCCAATTTCAAATTCAAATATTTTTTCACAGGCCAGAGAGGAGCCTCTCAAGTGATGCCAAAAGTTAAGAGACAATGTGACTGAGTAGTGATGCCTGCTGCCGAACAGGCACAGGAAATCACTACGGCAATGAGCCTTTCCACTTCACCCATTTCACTATCCTCTCCCTCTGTCATGATTGGACTCACACCTCTTCTCTCTCCACCTCTTCTCTCTCCACCTCTTCTCTCTCCACCTTCTCTCTCCACCTTCTCTCTCTACACCTCTTCTCCCTCCACCTTCTCTCTCTACACCTCTTTTCCCTCCACCTTCTCTCTCTACACCTCTTCTCTCTCCACCTCTTCTCTCTCCACCTCTTCTCTCTCCACCTTCTCTCTCTACACCTCTTTTCCCTCCACCTTCTCTCTCTACACCTCTTCTCTCCACCTCTTCTCTCTCCACCTCTTCTCTCTCCACCTCTTCTCTCTCCACCTTCTCTCTCTACACCTCTTCTCTCTCCACCTCTTCTCTCTCCACCTCTTCTCTCTCCACCTTCTCTCTCTACACCTCTTTTCCCTCCACATTCTCTCTCTACACCTCTTCTCTCTCCACCTCTTCTCTCTCCACCTCTTCTCTCTCCACCTTCTCTCTCTACACCTCTTCTCTCTCCACCTCTTCTCTCTCCACCTCTTCTCTCTCTACACCTCTTCTCTCTACACCTTCTCCCTCCACCTCTTCTCTCTCCACCTCTTCTCTCTCCACCTTCTCTCTCTACACCTCTTCTCTCTCCACCTCTTCTCTCTCCACCTCTTCTCTCTCCACCTTCTCTCTCTACACCTATTTTCCCTCCACCTCTCTCTCCACCTCTTCTCTCTCCACCTCTTCTCTCTCTACACCTCTTCTCTCTCCACCTCTTCTCTCTCCACCTCTTCTCTCTCTACACCTCTTCTCCCTCCACCTCTTCTCCCTCCACCTCTTCCCCCTCCACCTCTTCTCTCTCTACACCTCTTCTCTCTACACCTTCTCCCTCCACCTCTTCTCTCTCCACCTCTTCTCTCTCCACCTTCTCTCTCTACACCTCTTCTCTCTCCACCTCTTCTCTCTCCACCTTCTCTCTCTACACCTCTTTTCCCTCCACCTTCTCTCACTACACCTCTTCTCTCTCCACCTCTTCTCTCTCTACACCTCTTCTCTCTCCACCTCTTCTCTCTCCACCTTCTCTCTCTACACCTCCTCTCTCCACCTCTTCTCTCTCCACCTCTTCTCTCTCCACCTTCTCTCTCTACACCTCTTTTCCCTCCACCTTCTCTCTCTCCACCTCTTCTCTCTCCACCTCTTCTCTCTCTACACCTCTTCTCTCTCCACCTCTTCTCTCTCCACCTCTTCTCTCTCCACCTCTCTACACCTCTTCTCCCTCCACCTCTTCTCCCTCCACCTCTTTTCCCTCCACCTTCTTCTGCCCTTATTTTCTTCTCCATCTATTTTCTCCCCCTCCACACCCCCTCCATTAACAGCACCCCCCAACCCGTCCAACACAATTAACACCCTCTTTTTTCTCTCTCCATCTCCCTTAATGTATCCATTATTCTCTTTATAGTTCCTGAGCACAACAGATGCACTCGCTCCAAGGCACTGGAGGCAGGTTCACACACACAGCAAAATCCCTCAGTCTTAGAGACTGGCACAGCACACAGCACACAGCACACAGCACACAGCACACGGCACACAGCACACAGCACACAGCACACCTATTGCCAGAGAGCAAACAATGGTGGAAGGAAAGACAGTTATAGGAAGACAAATAGAAATGGGTAAAGAGATCGGTATTAATAGTAAGATGGAAGGAGAGGGGACAGTCTGAGGAAGCCTGGAGAAAGTGAGTGACATATAGTATAGGGAGTGAGGGAGTGAGGGAGTGAGGGAGAGAGGGAGTGAGGGAGTGAGGGAGAGAGGGAGTGAGGGAGAGCGGGAGAGCAGGAGTGTTTGAGAGCGGGAGAGCAGGAGTGAGGGAGAGAGGGAGTGAGGGAGAGAGGGAGAGAGGGAGAGCGGGAGTGAGGGAGAGAGGGAGAGAGGGAGAGTGGGAGTGAGGGAGTGAGGGAGAGTGGGAGAGTGGGAGTGAGGGAAAGAGGGAGAGTGGGAGTGAGGGAGTGAGGGAGAGAGGGAGTGAGGGAGAGAGGGAGTGAGGGAGTGAGGGAGAGATACAGAGTGATAAAGGACATGCTATTTAGAACTTTTAAAAACGAAACGATGAAAAACAGAGATCATGCTCATGGTCCCCAACTCCCTCATCAAAACCTGGGTCAACTCAACATGACAATCGACGGCTGCAGAATCCACACTCAGACTACACAGCCAGTCTCATTTGAACCCCACATCCGGAACATCCCAGAGTCAGCATTCCTCTACCTCAAATGTTTTTTACAACTCAGGCCCTCTCTCACTGACCCCACGGCTGAAACCCTCATTCACGCCTTTGCTTTATCATGCCTGGCCTACTGCAACGTCGTTCTATATGGACTCCCCGCCAAAAGACTGGGTACATACTCAAAATTCAACTGCACGAGTACTCACACACACCAGACCGTGGATCACATCACCCCCACTCTTGTCAAACTCCACTGGCTCCCAGTTCAATACAGGATCATCTTCAAATTACTCATGCTCACCTACAAAGCACTCAATGGACTGGTGCCCACATACCTTACTGACCTCATGCACCCCTACACACCCACCTGTTCACCACGCTCCTCTGACACTGGCCTCCTCACCATCTCTCCTACCAGGCTCCGCTCCATGGGAAAACAGGCTTTTAGCAGTACAGCGCCCCAACTCTGGAACTCAGAACCTTTGGGTGTCGTGAAAAGCACTTAACATTTATTATTACTTTTATTATTATTATTATTATGTCTACATGGGGAGGCCATGACATGTGTTCTCGGGACTAACATGGCACAGGGCTTTATTGTTGCCAGCCTGTGTTCTCGGGACTAACATGGCACAGGGCTTTATTGTTGCCAGCCTGTGTTCTCGGGACTAACATGGCACAGGGCTTTATTGTTGCCAGCCTGTGTTCTCGGGACTAACATGGCACAGGGCTTTATTGTTGCCAGCCTGTGTTCTCGGGACTAACATGGCACAGGGCTTTATTGTTGCCAGCCTGTGTTCTCGGGACTAACATGGCACAGGGCTTTATTGTTGCCAGCCTGTGTTCTCGGGACTAACATGGCACAGGGCTTTATTGTTGCCAGCCTGTGTGCGAGAGAGAGAGGCCCCATGTGGAGTGGCGCAGTGTGGCTCTAAAACCGCTTCTCTCCAACCCTCCACCTCCACACTGCTACCCTCTCACCACCTCTAATGTACTCTGGGTACCGATGATGAAGACTAGGGAAAACTCGCTGAGACACCAGCCAGGTGTAGGCCGTCCTCACCAGCACCACAGTAATTGGGGAGACATCCCAACCGGGAGGGCCGACGGGGTGCCTGGAGCCTCCAAGAGCTCATGCTTTCATGGTACAGGTGGCATGACGATTCTGAAAAACACAACTAGAATTCAAAGCTTGATTGTAACTGTTGCAGCATTGTCAGGGTTTTGATACTGTATCTAACTACGGCAGCTCTGGGCACTAGCATGAGCTAATTGAAATCAATAATTGTGGATATTGGTGATGTGGGGGAAAAATAGATACAGTTAACAATATTATTGTTGATGATATTTCATATCGTATTGTTTTGACAGTATCGCAATATTATATTTGGCTAGTTGTCTGTAACTGCACAAAAACTCCAGTATGTTTTCTTAATACTGTAGCTTTCTCCATCTCTTTTTAAATATGGAGCAAATTCACCTTCAGCACTTTTATTTCCATGACAGATCAAACTTCTCATGTCTCTCTCTTGTCCCTCTGCAGAAGACATATGGTGAGCAATATGTTTGGAACATCGAATCGCAATTACGTATAGAATTGGAACCTAAGTATCGTGATAATATATTTTCGTGAGGACCCTGGCATTTCTCAGCCCTATTGGATATAATACATTTTTAAGATACAGGTGGTTGCGGTTGCATTAAGAAGCAGTAACCCGTTGCTTGAAGATAAATGATCTCAATTAGACACAGGAATCGTTGATCTTGTTACAATTGTGTGACTGCTAACACTGTTTTAAGGTGGAAATTACATTTGAACGATTTCTTATGTGTTACACTGGCATTTTCAAATCCCTCTTCAACAATCGCACTGAATCCCATCTGACATCATAGATATAACCGTCGTCACAGACAAAAGACGAAAGGCCCCTTTAAATCCATCCACTTTGCATAGAGATAAGAAAGGAAGCTCTGTGAGAGAAGTTCATTTTAGCGGGAAGAGTATCAGCAGTCTTAGTCTTGCAGTATCCAAATGGGACGGGAAGTGTTACGTCGTCGCCATAGCTAATGTTAAGACGGAGCATGGCAGTGGAATCGCTTATCAACAGATTGAATAAGACATTTATTAAAACAAGAACCTAAACCACAGGGAGTACTCCATTACATCTATATATTGCAGGAAACATACTCATTGTTTTGATCAAGTCATGGAAAAAGTGAATTACCTGACTAAACCCATTGTAAATAGTCAGCATCCTGAACGTGGCCATGCATCCATTCATTCAATGTCAATTAACTTTACATTGAAAAAACACAATTTCATGTCAGAAAAATTTTCTGAATAACCCTCAAGAGGTCACAAGATAAGTATGGTCATTGGTCAAACATGTTTAGGTCAAACGATAATGACTCATATCTGCATGCTAATCATGCATTTTCCTTTCCAGGGAGTTGCAGTAACATATTACAGAGGCTGTCGGTGGCTTGCATGCACAGAATTGATTTCCAATATATGCGTCAGCAGACCAGGTTCTTTTTGCCAACTCACTAGTACTTGCTGTCCACAACAAGTAAACACATATGCCAACCAATCAGTACACAAAACATGCAGCCATGGATACTGTTGTGCAGGTGTTCTACTGACTATGCCTTTAGAAGATAGAAAGACATGGTTACTGCACACTGAGTCAATGTACACCAGCAATCTACAGCCATTACATTTAGAGAACTAAAGCACTAGTGAGTCAAACATAATACGTAAACAAAACGAGACATTCACTGAGTGTACAAAACATTAAAAACACTTTCTTAATATTGAGTTTGCCCTCAGAACAGCAGTGGCATGGACACCAGAAGGTGTCAAAAGCGTTCCACAGGGATGCTGGCCCCTTGTTGACTCCAATGCTTACCACAGTTGTGTCAAGTTAGCTGGATGTCCTTTGCGTGGTGGACCATTCTTGATACACATGGGAAACTGTTGAGAGTGAAAAGCCCAGCAGTGTTGCAGTTCTTCCTACTACCAATCCTCTGTTCAAAGGCACTTCAATCTTTTGTCTTTCCCATTAACCCTCTAATTGGTACACACACGCAAATGTCTCAATTGTCTCAATGCTTAAAAATCATTTTTTAACCTTTCTCTTCCCCTTCATTTACACTAATTGAAGTGGATTTAACAGGTGACATCAATAAGGGATCATAACTTTCAACTGAATTCAACTGATCAGTCTATGTCATGGAAAGAGCAGGTGTTCCTAATGTTTTGTATACTCAGTGTAGATACTAATGGTAAACAGTTATGTTATGGTTAATAAACGATTTCAAACTCATTTATAATCAGTTAATGAGTGTTCCCCACACAGCACACAGGAAACCAGTCCCAGCCTGCCAAAGTCTGAACCAACAATCCAGCCCATGTACATGCTATGTGGAGAACAGAAGAGAACATAGAACAGTGTTTAACATTCTGACTCTCGGTCCTCTGATCCTAGTGTGAGTGGAGCAGTGGGTTCCCTTCCCAGCAGCCCCCTGGCGGCGACAAGACGCCCGTTTCCATGCGTCTCTCCCACGGCGCAGGCCGTTTGAAGTCACAAACACTGGCGGCTCAGACTCAGCTATCACCTCCACGCTTGTTATTCTGATTATTACCATAGCATCAAAACATCACACGCTAAACTGCAGCTATAGTATTTTAAGCAGGAAGGTTTGGTGCGTGAAGGAGCAAGGGTGGTTTGGTGCGTGAAGGAGCAAGGGTGGGTTGGTGCGTGAAGGAGCAAGGGTGGGTTGGTGCGTGAAGGAGCAAGGGTGGGTTGGTGCGTGAAGGAACAAGGGTGGGTTGGTGGGGAAGGTAAAGAGAAGGAGATGGTGAGTGGGGTGTCTTCGTATTGTGGAATTGAAGATCATAAAAGAAGATATACGGGTAAGAGATTGTGGTGTTGTTGCGAACCAACATAGCCAAGAACCATATATAATTAAGCTGCAGCATTTAAGAACATACAATTATTTGACTCCTGCTATCATGCAGACAAACAAAATGTTAATGACATGGCCCAAAAATCAATGTACATCGACAGTTATCCAGCAACAAACACACACACACGCACAGACACACGCACGCATGCATGCACGCACACACACACATGCACACGCACGCACGCACACACACACAGAGCCTATCACAGATTATCACATCCTATCACAGCAGCACACACAGTGAAAATGCTGATGCACACAAAGATACGGGAAGCATAATAACAGGACAGTGAATGAGTGGGGGATGAAAAACACTAATCAACACAATTTGCATTCACACACGACCCCAAAACAGCCTTGCTGCCGGGAAATAGTACGAAGACAACAATAACAACAAGAGCTCCGTAACAGATAGCCAGAGAAGGTAGGAAGAGAGAAACAAGTGTGATCTGAGGTGAGAGAGGAGGTATAGAGAAAAGGGGGAGCGTGAGAAGAAAGGGGGAATGTGAGAAAGGGAAAGGGGGATATCTAGTCCATTGTACAATTGAATGCATTCAACTGAAATGTGTCTTAGAAGAGAGGAGACAAAACACAGGGGCTCTAAATTTAGCAGCGGCGCTATTGTTTTCAGGTTGGAGGGGATAGGTGGGTGGGAGAGGGGGGGGATTTTGGCGAACCAGCATTTTGCAGCTCAGAGCAGACAGTAAAGCTATCCAATGGACCCCCCACGAGACTGTGCTCCTCTCTTGGCTTTTAAGCTTCAAAAACAGCCGCAGCGCATCGCATTATTATGATCATTATTCAGATGCTTAGCAGACGACCTTATCTCACAGTGATGTATGGGTGCAAATATATTCTCTATGATATACTCTATTATTATCCACTCGCTGTTTGGCTGGCAGCACCTTTCTCCTAGGCAAAGTGGTTTGTGACAGTTTACTGTTGAATGTTAACCATGGCCATCCCCAAAAAGTACCTTGGTCAAGCACACACAGGAGTTTACACAGGTAATCTACACAGGTAATCTACACAGGTAATCTACACAGGTAATCTACACAGGTAATCTACACAGGTAATCTACACAGGAGTTTACACAGATAATCTACACAGGTAATCTGGGGAATCCAAATTGGGAAGTTAATCTGCAACGTTGTGTTACTGAGTCACAGGCCTATTTGCTAGTTGATGCTTACAATACAACCTCCCATCTAGGGTTGCACATTTTGGGGAATATTCAGAGGTGGAAACCTTCCATGGGAATTAATGGAAATATATTACTATTACAGTAATACCATTTAAATGTCCAGATGTTTTTTGCACTGGATATATTTACCATATCATATGGAGACAGAAACATAAACATTTGATCTTATCATAAGTAGACATAATTGCAAATGATTAAATCTTTCCAATATAATTTTTGTTTAAATTCCCATGGAAAATGTTTGGAAATTTACCGAAAGTTACAGACCCTTTGCAACCCAACTCCCATCACATTTCATCTCACAGCATGGGATTATGATCAGAAGTTTGTGTCAAAATAAGTTGTGCGTTGGACGTTCACTGTCATTAGCATTGATTGGGCCTGTCCGGTCGATGGATGGGATGAGAAGCGCGCATGACTCCACACAGGCTGCTGGAAGAATCGATGCCTATCCACCATGTTACGTAATCAGTGTTGACCCCAGGTTTGGCTCCCTGTGCCACAATCTTACCTCTTCTCATTTTTTATTCTTACCTTGCTTCCACTCTCATCAGCTCTGTTTTCTTTCCTCCACTCTTTTTTTACCTCTCTTCTCTCCTCTTTTCTCTTTACCTCTCTTCTCTCCTCCTCTTCCCCCGCTGGCTGGGTAAATACTCTGGGGCTTAACCCTGTTCCTACCTCTTCCTGGTCTCCATGGTGACAACTCCACAGTTACCAGGGCCACTACCAATCACATGACACTGTGAAGGGCAGACGGTACAGTCGTCCACTGCTTCTGTCAAGAACACCAATAAAAAGGTGTGGGTAGGCCCAAGTCATTGACCCATTATGATGTTATAGTCAGTGGTGTGGTGTGGTGTACTTGAGGAACTGTACTTGTTACCATCAGGTCCAGATCCCCAGTGACAGAGCTGATCAGCGGACCTGTGACTGAAGCTTATTCACTTCATTACTCACAACCTGTTGGACGAATATAATGGGTATCAAACTTTCCAGAAATTATGACAGGATTGGGCACTAAATAGCGTTTAAAAACCATTCAAATCTGTGAGACCTTAAAATGACCAGCCGTCCCCCTTCCCTTTTCAAAACATCAGAATTTCCTTTTTATTGCAAGTGCGCCTCAGGGGCACGGTGACTGCACAAATAAAACTAAAACAACAACAGACCAGACACATAACTTTGACTGGAGTAAATCAAGTTGAGGAGTACATAAAACAACAGCCACTACTTCACAGCTGTTTGAAGGAAGGTGGTGGAGTGTACACTAACTGCACTAAGTTGAGCGCTGCATAAATGGAAAATATATTTAATTGCAAAATAATGGGATCACGTTCACTGACTGTGACAAAACCCTAGTGTGTGTTCCGACCTCCAGTCTCTCCTTATGGCACTTTCTTTATATTGCTTTTTTACTGCTAATTCATTCCTTATTCTGGCACTAATTAATTTGCCACCACTAATTAAACAAACAATAATGAATGCCAAAATAACATGCAAAACAGGCAAACATATATATATATCATTTAATTGAATGTATTTTTTATTTGCTCAAAACTCTGCCCCACCTGCCCTGAACGAAGTCATTGACCCATTATGATGTTATAGTCAGTGGTGTGGTGTGGTGTACTTGAGGAACTGTACTTGTTACCATCAGGTCCAGATCCCCAGTGACAGAGCTGATCAGCGGACCTGTGACTGAAGCTTATTCACTTCATTACTCACAACCTGTTGGACAAATATAATGGGTATAAAACTATCCAGAAATGATGACAGGATTGGGCACTAAATAGCTTTAACAGACCATTGAAATCCGTAAGACCTTAAAAAATGACTTCCTGCCCCGTAACCCTCTTCCCAACCTTTAGTTGAGGCATTCAAAACATCAGATTTTTTATTGTAAGTGCAAAAAACACAACAAAAGCATAACAACAAAACACTAAAATTATGGAGCATTTTAGATCCACGCACACACACAACTTTGACTGGAGTAAATCAAGTCACTGCTAATTAATTCCTATTCTGGCTCTAATGAATTTGCCACCTCTAATTAAACAGAGGCACCTTCCATTCAGGCCCCCCTCTCTTTCTATCTTTCTTTGTTTTTGTCTCATTCGCCTGAACAATTTAGATGACAAACTCAGTAACTTGTTCCCTGGCGCTGGTGTAGCAGGCAACTAATCTCATCGTTTAGCTTTCCCCAAGTACAATACCCTGGTATTTGTTCACTGAAACGGTTTCTTACAAGGAGCTTTTAAACAAATGTCAAATAGAATCACATTCAATCCCGCTGCTATGCATTTGTGAGTGTCCGAGGCTAAGAGAGACACTGTTATTATGTTTGCATCTACTGTAGCATAAAAAAATACTATAAAAATACTATACTGTGCCTGTTGAATGGTTTACTAGTTCGTTTGATGCAACAAACCGATTCGTCAAAAAAAGACGTTCCTGGGGAAACAGAGTTGATTCAAGTGTAAGGTAGATGCCGAGGTACAGCCTGCTCTGCTGATCCTATCTGACAGGTCTGTCATAGAAACACATGACATGTACATTTAGCCAAGGTCTGCATCAATACAAAGCTGGGGCTAAGTACATAGCACACACATAGCAGCTACATTTTATAGGCAGAGGGGTCATTCTACCAAGAGACACACATTCATCCTCTGAGTAAAACGCCAGCAGCTTGCTCATCCATATAATTGGACACTCTTGGAAGTGGAGGCTCTTGGAGAAAATAGTCTGGAAAATCAGTACTTGTTTTTAGCTTTAAGCCACCAGTCACTTACGCCAATATCGATAATGACTTCTCCCACTTGACACAGACGTCAATTCAACGTCTATTCCACGTTGGTTCAACGTAATTCCATTGAAATGACCTAGAAACAACATTGATTTAACCAGTGTGTGCCCGGTGGGCTTCCATTACAATACTAGTATGAATGATAATGAAAATGAATACTGTATTGTTTATATTAATACATTCTAATCGCGCCGTAAATGAATTCCACAGACATCATCTTCATCAGGGATGTAGTGGTGAAAAGACAGTTCTCCATTGATGGATGGTGTATGTTTGATTAGTAACAGAGTTTAGAGAGGTAAGAGTCAGACAAGGAGGGGAGGCTGGAGACACTGTTTGACGTGTAAGGGAAATTCTGTCCTATGTTCATACAAGAGACCACAGGAAACTTCTTTGATCGGAGGTTAGTTTGTTTAATAAGGACTGCAACCCGGAGTAAACACTTACAGTCATTTGCAAGTAACACACTCAGTTCTGGAGATGGTGTTTTCCCTTTTAATCCCCTACTATGGTTCACCCCACCCAGGGTGATGTCCCTTAACTTTACAGTTTTTCACTTTGGCACTAATTTCAGAACCTTGATGTAATTTTTCTAAACTCTAGACACAAAACTCACAACTAAAACTCAAAACTCTAACACTTTTTTCCAATTGATTGGATACAATACACATAAAGCTAAGATTATTAGTTCATTGAACTAAAATCACCTGTTCAAAATGACACAACTTAACATCAAAGTATTACCATTTCAAAAGGCAATTCACACATGACTGTCTACTCATTTCATTACAATGATCTAACTATCAATTGATACAACTGCTCAACATGATAAGTAACTGTTGCATTACTCTTAATGCATAGTTTTGTGGAAATTGACGAACAGTAGTCCATGTTTAGATCATGAAAGTTTGAGGATAACGAGATCCATTGACACCAATTACCGTGGAACATGAACCAATTGGACTACATTATCTATGGATGTAATATTTCATCATCATTCTTTATCACTGTCTCTATGGTCCCATGTACTACTTTTCCAAACCATGTTTTCAGATTTGACATTACTTTATTAGGTACACCTATCTAGTACTGGGTAAGACCCCCCTTTTGCCTCCACAACAGCCTAAATTATTCACGGTGTTGTACGTTAAGAGATGCCCTTCTGCACACCACTGTTTTAAACAGCTGTTATTTGTGGCCTTTCTGTTAGCTTGAATGAGTGGACATTCTCCTCTGACCTCTCTCATTAACAAGGTGTTTTTGCCTGCAGAACTGCTGCTGAATGTGTTTTGTTTATCGCACCATTCTCTGTAAACTCTAGAGACTGTAGTGCATAAAAACCCCAGGAAGGCAGCTGTTTATGAGATGCTAGAATCACAATGTGTGGCATCAACAATCATACCACGGTCAAAGTTGCTTAGATTACTCATCTTGCCCGTTCTAATGTTTGGTCAAACAACATCTAAAGCTCTCTACTCTATATACTCTATATATTGAGTTGCAGGCAGCCACATGATTCGCTGTTCGAATGTAACCTTCCTTGATGAGCTAAATCAGGTATGTAGAGCTGATGGCATGGCCTATGTCATTGTGTGGGATAATGTCAGGTTCCACCATGCTCAAATAGTGCAAGCATGGTTTCAGGCCCATCCACAATTTACCACCCTGTAATTTTTCTCCACTTGGAGGTGGAAGGTATATGATAGGCGCCCTCACGAACAAGCCAACCTTCCCCAGGCCATGGATGACGCATGCAATGACATCACGGCAGACCAGTGTCAGGCCTGGATTCGCCCGAAGATTCTTCCCAAGATGTTTGGCTAATGAAAACATCCATTGTGATGTGGATGAGAACCTGTGGACAAATCCACAAGACAGGGTTGAGGGAAATATAGATGTACAGTGATCAATCTTTTGTTTTTCTTTTTACAGTAAACCAGGTGAGAAACACTGCAGTGATGTTTTAAAGTAAGCCAGGTGAGGAACACTGCAGTGATGTTTTACAGTAAGCCAGGTGAGGAACACTGCAGTGATGTTTTACAGTAAGCCAGGTGAGGAACACTGCAGTGATGTTTTACAGTAAGCCAGGTGAGGAACACTGCAGTGATGTTTTACAGTAAGCCAGGTGAGGAACACTGCAGTGATGTTTTACAGTAAGCCAGGTGAGGAACACTGCAGTGATGTTTTACAGTAAGCCAGGTGAGGAACACTGCAGTTGACCTTTAACTGTTTTTTCTTTTTTTGTAGCTAATATTTTAAATTTGATTCAAAGAAACCTATGTTGTGATTTTATTGTATTTCATCAATAAATGTCATATTTTGTTCAATGATTCCACTGTGTCTGTAGTATTCTCTCTACTAGTTATTTTACAGTGATGTATTTACGTGTAGTAGCATAATGAAACATGTATCACATATTTTGTACTACAATATTTAATGATTGTACAAACAACTACACAGTGAAACTATCGGTATCTTGTGTGTGGGTGATCTAAATGAATGTTCCGATGGTATTTCATGATAAATGAGTTATTTGAACCAATGATTCTGTAAGTGCAAGGTTTCTTTAAAGATATGAATGCACAATACAGTGTTTTGAACATTGGACAGCCTGTATTACAAGTGATGACCGTTTTGAGTTTTGTGTCTAGAGTTTTGAAAAATGACCACAAGGTTCTGAAATGAATGCCAAAGTGATTGTTAAAAACTGTAATACCATGTAAGCTCAAAATTCATAGTTGCTAATACAAAGATGTCTTTGCTCGGCGGAGTTCAGCTTATTGTGTTATTGGCAGTTAGTTCCCAATCACCTTTCCCCTTATTGCTATCATGTGTCAGCAGAAGTAAAACTGGAACATAGCAACAGCAGGAACTCTTGGTTCCCTTTATCCATCTGTTACTCAAAGTATAGTTTCAACAGACAGACATATGACTTTGTACAGTTCACCTTTTCATGCACTTGCAAGGTCCATCACTGATTCTTAATCTCAAGCGAAGACAAAACATTAATCATTGTACTTCTGTAATCACAGATAGAATTGTAATGTATTGATATAATAGCATTTCTTACAGAACTTAGGAGAGTCAGTAAGGGTTTGATCTGAGGGGGGTGTCATGATATTCATGGGGGCATGATATTCATGATGATATTCATGAGGAGGGGTCATGATATTCATGAGGAGGGTCATGATATTCATGAGGGGGATATTCATGATATTCTTGGGGGGTCATGATATTCTTGAGGGGGTCATGATATTCATGAGGGGGTCATGATATTCATGGGGGGCATGATATTCATGAGGGGCCATGATATTCATGAGGGGGTCATGATATTCATGGGGCCATGATATTTATGAGGGGGCCATGATATTCATGAGGGGGATATTCATGAGGGGGCCATCATGATATTCATGAGGGGGTCATGATATTCATGAGGGTGCCATGATATTCATGTGAGGGGGGCCATGCTATTTCATGATATTCATGAGGGGGCCATGATATTCATGAGGGGGGTCATGATATTCATGAGGGGGCCATGATATTCATGAGGGGGCCATGATATTCATGAGGGGGGTCATGATGATTCATGATGGGGGGTCATGATATTCATGGGGGGGTCATGATATTCATGAGGGGGGTCATGATATTCATGTGGGGGTCATGATATTCATGAGGGGGCCATGATATCATGAGGGGGTCATGATATTCATGAGGGGGTCATGATATTCATGAGGGGGGTCATGATATTCATGAGGGGGCCATGATATTCATGAGGGGGGCCATGATATTCATGAGGGGGCCATGATATTCATGAGGGGGGTCATGATATTCATGAGGGTGCCATGACATTCATGAGGGGGGCCATGATATTCATGAGGGGGGCCATGATATTCATGAGGGGTCATGATATTTCATGATGAGGGGGCCATGATATTCATGAGGGGGCCATGATATTCATGAGGGGGCCATGATATTCATGAGGGGGTCATGATATTCATGAGGGGGGTCATGATATTCATGATATTCTTGGGGGTCATGATATTCATGGGGGGGTCATGATATTCATGAGGGGTCATGATATTCATATTCATGGGGGTCAGGGGTCATGATTCATGAGGGGGGTCATGATATTCATGAGGGGGTCATGATATTCATGAGGGGGTCATGATATTCATGAGGGGGGTCATGATATTCATGAGGGGGCCATGATATTCATGAGGGGGTCATGATATTCATGAGGGTGCCATGATATTCATGAGGGGGGTCATGATATTCATGAGGGGGCCATGATATTCATGAGGGGGCCATGATATTCATGAGGGGGTCATGATATTCATGAGGGGGTCATGATATTCATGAGGGGGCCATGATATTCATGAGGGGGGTCATGATATTCATGAGGGGGTCATGATATTCATGAGGGGGCCATGATATTCATGAGGGGGGGCCATGATATTTATGAGGGGGCCATGATATTCATGAGGGGGTCATGATATTCATGAGGGGGTCATGATATTCATGAGGGGGCCATGATATTCATGAGGGGGCATGCCATATTCATGAGGGGGTCATGATATTCATGAGGGGGGATATTCATGAGGGGTCATGTGCCATGATATTCATGAGGGGGCCATGATATTCATGAGGGGGGGCCATGATATTCATGAGGGGGTCATGATATTCATGAGGGGGTCATGATATTCATGAGGGGGCCATGATATTCATGAGGGGGGTCATGCTATTCATGAGGGGGGTCATGATATTCATGAGGGGGCCATGATATTCATGAGGGGGGTCATGATATTCATGAGGGGGCCATGATATTCATGAGGGGGGCCATGATATTTATGAGGGGGCATGATATTTCATGAGGGGGGGTGCCATGATCTCATGAGGATATTCATGAGGGGGGGCCATGATATTTATGAGGGGGCCATGATATTCATGAGGGGGGTCATGATATTCATGAGGGGGATTCATGATATTCATGAGGGGGCCATGATATTCATGAGGGGGTCATGATATTCATGAGGGTGCCATGATATTCATGAGGGGGGCCATGCTATTTATGAGGGGGGCCATGATATTCATGAGGGGGCCATGGTATTCATGAGGGGGGGCATGATATTTATGAGGGTGCCATGATATTCATGAGGGGGGCCATTATATTTATGAGGGGGCCATGATATTCATGAGGGGGGTCATGTTATTCATGAGGGGGTCATGATATTCATGAGGGGGCCATGATATTCATGAGGGGGTCATGATATTCATGAGGGGGTCATGATATTCATGAGGAGGGGCATGATATTCATGAGCATGATATTCATGAGGGGGTCATGATATTCATGAGGGGGCCATGATATTCATGGGGGGTCATGATATTCATGAGGGGGGTCATGATATTCATGAGGGGGCCATGATATTCATGAGGGGGGCCATGCTATTTATGAGGGGGGCCATGATCTCATGAGGCGGGCCATGATATTTATGAGGGGGCCATGATATTCATGAGGGGGGTCATGATATTCATGAGGGGGGGTCATGATATTCATGAGGGGGCCATGATATTCATGAGGGGGTCATGATATTCATGAGGGGGGTCATGATATTCATGAGGGGGCCATGATATTCATGAGGGGGCCATGATATTCTTGAGGGGGCCATGATATTCATGAGGGGGCATGATATTTATGAGGGGGTAGCCATGATATTCATGAGGGGGCCATGATATTCATGAGGGGTCATGATATTCATGAGGGGGTCATGATATTCATGAGGGGGGGCATGATATTTATGAGGGGCCATGATATTCATGAGGGGGTCATGATATTCATGAGGGGGGGGTCATGATATTCATGATGGAGGGGCCATGATATTATGAGGGGGGATGAGGGGGTCATGATATTCTTGAGGGGGTCATGATATTCATGAGGGGGTCATGATATTCATGAGGAGGGGGCATGATATAATAATGAGGGGGCCATGCCATTTATTCATGAGGGGCTGATATTATGAGGGGGCCATGATATTCATGACATGATATTCATGAGTCATGATATTCATGGGGGCCATGATATTCATTCTGAGGGGGTCGCCATGATATTCATGGGTGGGTCATGATATTCATGAGGGGGCCATGATATTCATGAGGGGGTCATGATGAGGGGGGCAGTATCATAGGGTTTATGAGGGGGTCATGATATTCATGAGGGGGTCATGATATTCTTGATGATTCTGAGGGGGTCATGATATTCATGAGGGGGCCATGATATTCATGAGGGGGTCATGATATTCATGAGGGGGGTCATGTCATGATATTTCATGATGAGGGGGCCATGCTATTATGAGGGGGTCATGAGGGGGTCATGATATTCATGAGGGGGCCATGATATTCATGAGGGGGGTCATGATATTCATGATGATATATTCATGGGGTGAGGGGCCATGATATTCATGAGGGGGGGTCATGATATTCATGAGGGGGGCCATGATATTCATGAGAGGGGGTCATGATATTCATGAGAGGGGCCATGATATTCATGAGGTGGGTCATGATATTTATGATTCTTGGGGGGGTCATGATATTCATGAGGGGTCATAATATTCTTGGGGGGTCATGATATTCAGGCCACTGTAACCAGACACACTGAACCACCCGAGAGCAGCTCGTCTAACACGTGGACCACTGGACTGGTTCCTTTTAAAATTAAGTGGCGTAGTGACATGTGTGACAAAGTCTGTCCTCTATGGAGGGATATCATTTTTGATCAACAGCTTTCTGCTGACACGGCAGTCACCATGACAGGAGGACCAAACCTGTCCTCAGCCTCATTGTGGAAATTAAACTGAAACTGTAACTCAAGACTTTCAAGGTAGGAGGTGTAACTGTGGGGTTGCTAGGCTAGCTGTATAGGTCAGCTATTACTGACAGTAAATAGTAACATTTGAATTCAACATGAATGCTTTGTTAAACCGTATGCAGTTTTCGATAAGACTTCCATGGCTTAGGAGACAGATCAAATGTACATATTTGGAATCTGTCCTGTTAACCAAGTCTCTTGAGTAAGATATAGTTTAGTCTTAAAGGGATAGTTCAGGATTTTGGCAATGAGAGGGGGCTCATGGGTAGGCATCAGTAAGAGCTGGGAGAGGTGAGATGAACTGGAGAGTGAGAGAGAGGCAGCGGGAGACAGAGGCAGATAG
Source organism: Oncorhynchus keta (assembly GCF_023373465.1). Classification (NCBI taxonomy): domain Eukaryota; kingdom Metazoa; phylum Chordata; class Actinopteri; order Salmoniformes; family Salmonidae; genus Oncorhynchus; species Oncorhynchus keta. Next base: position 16,711,471 of record NC_068425.1, on the reverse strand, counting down.
AGAGAGGGAGGGGTTGCTGAACATAACAGTATGCCAGTGGAAGGGAGGACAGTAGCAGGTGACCCAACTGTGGTTTGTGAATATTATGATTTCCCATTGTAACCAATTCAGTTGCAGTAATTCAGTTTTATCATTTAACTAATAAACACACAAATTACATGAACTGATTGGTAGGTCTACCATTACTTGTTACTTTGATGAACTTTCATTATTCTCCCTCCTCAATAGGGAGAGAAATTAGAAATGATATACAATAGTATGTGGACACCCCTTCAAATTAGGGAATTCAGCTATTTCAGCCACACCCGTTGCTGACAGGTGTATAAGATTGAGCACACAGCCATGTAAGAATGGCCTTACCGAAGAGCTCAGTGACTTTCAATGTGGCGCAATCATAGGATGCCACCATTACAACAAGTCAACTCACAGAACGGGACCGCCGAGTGCTGAAGTGTGTACAAATGATCTGTCCTCGGTTGCAACACTCAGTACCGTCAGCCTCAAGAACTGTTCATCTGGAGCTTCGTGAAATGGGTTTCCATGGCCGAGCAGTTGCACAGAATGCCTAAGATCACAATGCGCTGGAATGGTGTAAAGTTGGCTGTCAAGTCAGTTAAGAACAAATTCTTATTTTCAATGACGTCCTAGGAACAGTGGGTTAACTGCCTTGTTCAGGGGCAGAACGACATATTTGTACCTTGTTAGCTCGGGGATTTGAACTTGCAACCTTTCGGTTACTAGTCCAACGCTCTAACCACTAGGCAACCCTGCCATGACAATGTGCACAAAGCTAGGCCTAATCACCAAACATCAGTGCCCGACCTCACTAATGCTCTTGTGGCTGAATGGAAGCAAGTCCCCACAGCAATGTTCCAACGTCTAGTGGAAAGCCTTCCCAGAAGAGTGGCTGTTATAGCAGCAAAGAAGGAACCAACTCCAAATGAATGCCCATGATGTTGGAATGAGAAGTTTGATGAGCAGATGTCCACATACTTTTATAATAATAATAATAATAAATAATATATGCCATTTAGCTGACGCTTTTATCCAAAGCGACTTACAGTCATGTGTGCATACATTATACGTATGGGGCATGGGCCAATATTCCTTAAACTTACAGAAGGTAAACATTTTCTCCAAAACTCATTTTAAGTGTTCATATTAGTTGAAATATGTGTTCCAAGTTAGAAACTTCCATTCATAATTCAAATGGTTAGCCACGTTTTGGTTGAAAAAAGGTGTGCAGTAAGTTGTGATGGTAAGATAAAATTATATATTTTGCAAGCTATTCTATGTGTCAGCATAGGGAGTGAGTGTATTAAAGGGATAGTTCCATGGAGTCAGATAAACTCGCGGATACCATTTTTATGACTCTGTGTCCAGTAGGAAGGAAGTTAGAGGCAGTTTCGCAAGTCAATTAATACTAACTAGCGTTAGTGCTATCTTAGCGTGCTTCAGGTACTGCATTGCTAACTAGCTTAGCGCAAAGATGCCCTCACTCCCTATGACACCACATACATAGACGAAATGTATGATTTTAATCTACCATCACAATTTATTGCACGTATTTCAACCAAAACATGGCTATCCATGTGAATTATGAATGGAAGTTTTCAACTTGGAATAAATATTTCAATAGACTGAATGAATAATTTGGCCTAATTTTGAATATTTCAAAGTGAAAAGTGAAAAGTGAACCATTAGATAAAAACTGTTGGACTTCCCTAGGAATCCCAAATTAGATTAAGATGTTTTTTCTAAAGTTCAAGAAATGCTGGAATGGCTTATGTGAGAGAGTGATATAAGGACTGGCTTATGTGAGAGAGTGATATAAGGACTGGCTTATGTGAGAGAGTGATATAAGGACTGGCTTATGTGAGAGAGTGATTTAAGGACTGGCTTATGTGAGAGAGTGATTTAAGGACTGGCTTAGAGAGTGATATAAGGACTGGCTTATGTGAGAGAGTGAGCTTATGTGAGAGTGATTAAGGACTGGCTTATGTGAGCTTGATATTTAAGGACTGGCTTATGTGAGAGAGAGTGATTTAAGGACTGGCTTATGTGAGAGAGTGATTTAAGGACTGGCTTATGTGAGAGAGTGATATAAGGACTGGCTTATGTGAGAGAGTGATATAAGGACTGGCTTATGTGAGAGAGTGATTTAAGGACTGGCTTATGTGAGAGAGTGATTTAAGGACTGGCTTATGTGAGTGATTAAGGACTGGCTTATGTGAGAGAGTGATATAAGGACTGGCTGGACTGGCTTATGTGAGAGAGTGATATAAGGACTGGCTTATGTGAGAGAGTGATATAAGGACTGGCTTATGTGAGTGATATAAGGACTGGCTTATGTGAGAGAGTGATATAAGGACTGGCTTATGTGGCTTATGTGAGAGAGTGATTAAGGACTGGCTTATGTGAGAGAGTGATATAAGGACTGGCTTATGTGAGAGAGTGATTTAAGGACTGGCTTATGTGAGAGAGTGATATAAGGACTGGCTTATGTGAGAGAGTGATATAAGGACTGGCTTATGTGAGAGAGTGATATAAGGACTGGCTTATGTGAGAGAGTGATATAAGGACTGGCTTATGTGAGAGAGTGATTTAAGGACTGGCTTATGTGAGAGAGTGATATAAGGACTGGCTTATGTGAGAGAGTGATATAAGGACTGGCTTATGTGAGAGAGTGATATAAGGACTGGCTTATGTGAGAGAGTGATATAAGGACTGGCTTATGTGAGAGAGTGATATAAGGACTGGCTTATGTGAGAGAGTGATATAAGGACTGGCTTATGTGAGAGAGTGATATAAGGACTGGCTTATGTGAGAGAAGGAAAGAGTTTCAGAAACTATGGCAAATCAAAAACAAAATACCCCACCAATTATGCAAGTTTTCCCACTTGGGCCTCCCGGGTGGTGCAGTGGTTAAGGGTGCTGTACTGCAGCGCCAGCTGTGCCATCAGAGACTCTGGGTTCGTGCTCAGGCTCTGTTGTGACCGGGAGGTCCGTGGGGCGACGCACAATTGGCCTAGCGTCATCCGGGTTAGGGAGGGTTTGGCCGGTAGGGATGTCCTTGTCTCATCGCACACCAGCGACTCCTGTGGCAGGCCGTGCGCAGTGGTTGTCAGGTGCACGGTGTTTCCTCTGACACATTGGTGCGGTTGGCTTCCGGTTTGGATGCATGCTTTTTGCCCCACTGTATACATACACATTTCTCTCATACTATGTGTTTGTGAAAACTAATCTTGTTCCCCCTGTCACGTTCTGACCTTTATTTCCTTTGTTTTGTGATTATTTAGTATGGTCAGGGCGTGAGTTGAGGTGGACAGTCTATGTTTGTTTTTCTATGATTTGGGGATTTCTATGTTTCGGCCTAGTATGGTTCTCAATCAGAGTCAGGTGTCATTAGTTGTCTCTGATTGAGAATCATACTTAGGTAGTCTGGGTTTCACTGTGTGTTTGTGGGTGTTTGTTTCCGTGTCTGTGTTTTTCCACCACACGGTACTGTTTTGGGTTTCGTTCATTCCACGTTTATTGTTTTTGTATTCAGTTGTTCATGTGTACTATTTCTTATTAAAAGAACCATGGACACTTACCACGCCGCATATTGGTCCTCCGATCCTTTTCGCCTCTCCTCTTCGGAAGAAGAGGAGGAAATCCCTTACACCCCCCTTTAAACTGGTAACACAGACTGACCCTCGAAGTGTTTGCTTACTCATCTACAACCACCAGTTATTATAGTCCATGAAACAGTTATTGTACTGTAATTAGCAGAGCAAAACAAGCAGCCTACAGCAGCAGTGGGAAAAATATGTGTGATGTCACCAGCCACAGCACTGTCAGAGATGTATGAGTCATCAACCAGCTTAAGACACAAGGACTAAAACAAGAAATCTGACTCAAATAGACTAATCCAGTAACGCACAAACACAAACATCATGCCCATAAACAGGCCAGTGATGCATTTCAAAAATAAATCACATAAAACATCAACGGAAAAAAGAAAGTAGCAATTAAAAAAACACATTCCGAAAGTTCTAGACGAATAATATGCATATTGCCCAGATACATTTGCTGTATTGCAGATACAATCTGCAGACACAGAGTATTAAAATGGTGCCAGGATGGCAGAGGCAGACACCCAGATCTGGTGTTGTCCTGTGGCAAACATAGGGTTACATTATGTCATGACCCCATGCTGTGTCAAAGCGCTTCAGTAGCAGTGCTATTCTGGCCGCAGGGCTTGAGAGCCCGTCTTGATGGAGCTGCTATAGGCACAGACTGATATCTCTAAAATAACAATCTCACTTTATTGATCTCTCTTTCTCTTTCACTTTCTCAGCTTTCTCTCTCTGCCTCGAACTCCTCTTGCTCCCTTGCTGTTCTCTCTATCCATCTCCCTGTGTGTTCCTCCCACTGCCACCACTGCCTCCACTGCCACCTTGGGCCTCTCTCTTTCGTCCTCTATGACCATTCTTTCTCTGTGTGTGGGGAGGCTGGTGAAAGAACCCATCTCTTTTTTGGCTGATTTGGTTACTGGGGCCAACACCGTTGATGGGGCCAGCCATGCAGGGGTAGTAAGACAGCTTTGCAGGGGTATTAAGACCACAAGGAGAGAGACGGATACAGACAGATCTCATGGCCTGGCCAGGAGGTAAGTCAACTCTATAAGTGACGAGAGACTGAGTGACTGACTGACTGGCGAGGTGCATCAATACTGCAATACATTAGCACTGCACTGTTCTCATTGAGCTGGGGAGGGAGGGAGGGGACGAGTGGGATAAAACGGATTAATGGTTGGTTGAAATACGGAGAAAAGGGAGGACAGAGAGAGTGAACATGCAAAGGGTCAATGATGATGAGATGTCAGGAAGTGATGGGAGTTCTGAAGGAAGACATTTTATAACATACTCTTTTACACAAGAATTGCTACAAACAAAAGGTTAATGACACACAATTAGCTTGAAGTATAATATCAACCACAAATAATACTAATAACTTCTTCAAGGTTATTGGTCAAAAATGCAAGATGTACAATAGATTTCTGTCCCACATTATCTTACAACCTGAATGAATTCACTCACCTTTCACAACAGATTGGGTTTCTGGGTGGTTTCCAAAGCCCAGTCTTTCCCTTTGGAAAAACACTGGGCCGGAAGACTGAGATATTAGAGCAAATGGGCCTGACCTGTCGCACATTTCTGTACTGGCAATAAGTGGGCAGAAGTGATGTATCCAGAGTGTGTACATTTAGCAAAGGAATTAAATCTCCATTCATTACCATGAGAGAGTTTCTCGGCCATTGGCAAGCTCTGTTGTTTATAAGAACAAACACTCCTAACGATAGGGCAAATCAGTGTCTTTAAACAAACACACACAAAGGTATGTACACACCATGCGTTTACACGCAAACACTTTTCTTGCATGCACAGGAATGAACAAATACTGAAAGTGCTCTGAATGTAACGGTAAGCTATCCACAATCTCCATCTACTATATCCATGTCACCTCTAACTTTCAACCCCTCCTTCCAATCATCCTAGGAGGGACACAACCTCCTTCAAAAAACAAACAAGATATGAATGTCTGGAGTGGACCAGATCAATGCTGGGTGTGCAATGTCTATCCCCGCAGTCAAGGGCGTGGGTGTCGGGGGGCCACTCGCTCGCATCGGTGCTTGAGGTATCAGAGCGATCAGGAAAAATGGTAGACTAGCCAAATACATCAATCAGCATCCAGACGTAACAGTATTTTAGGCAATAAACTCCCACTGTTTCCTCCCTGAACTCGGCCTAGTAGCTAGGGCCTCTGAACCAAACAATATGCTCCTCTATCTCTTTGTCTAGACTGTAGGCAGAGTTGTCATTAGAGTTGGGTTCAGCCCACCTCTTTTTCTCAATTTTCTCAGCCTGTCCATCTCTCCGTCTCTCTTAGTTTTTTATCTTTCTATCTATCTGTTTCCTGCCATCTCTTCCTCTCACACCCAACATCCAAGAGACCAGAACCAAAACAAATCTAGAGTGAGTGACAGTTACTGGCTATAGGACTGATGTTCTGTCCCTGGCTAGAGAGAGAGAGAGAGAGAGAGAAAGAGAGACAGACATAGGGAGAGCGACAGAGACAGAGGGAGGGAGAGTGACATAGACTGAGGGAGAGAGAACGACAGAGACTTAGGGAGAGAGGGGAGAGAAAGGGGGAAAGAGAGAGAGGATGGGGAGGATTAAGAGGTACCGTATAGTGGACATAGGGGACAGCGGGTGGAGGGAGAGAGATGAATACAGAGGGATGGAAAAAGGAATGATGATGACATGTAATATATTTTGACATTCATCTTTTATTTAGAGGGATGACAGGGGGAGATCCAGCATGCAACAGGAACAGCTCTCCACTCTCTGTTTAGGAGGGTTTTTTGATGGGAGCAGATTGGTACAATGTGTTCTGCCAAGGTGAAACCAGGCTAAAAGAAATATGAGTGCCACAGGGGTGCTATCAGGCCCGGTGAACGGAAATAATAAAATGATTAAAGACAGAACTCTCATCTAGCCTGTACCCTCCCTGCCCTCTACCCCCCGAGACATTTCCCATCATCCCCTCTTTCTGCCGCTCCATCCATCTCATCTTTCTTTCCCTCTCCACTCCTCCCTCACTCCTTCTCTCCCCTCCATCTCAATAGATAATTGTAGGCAGCAGTATACACGAGTGCAATATTTCACAGAACAGCAACATTGCCTGACATCTTTATCAACAGTATACTTTCTTACTGCAGGCAGTTTCATACTAGACCTGAAGTTAGGTAGGAAGTCAGAGAAGAAAACAAATATTGATGAGAGGGGGATGAGATGGAGGAGATGTGAGACTTGGAGAAAGACGGTTTATGACTGCATGTTTTGTGTGTGCGTGTGCGTGTGCGTGTGTGTGTGTGTGTGTGTGTGCCAGAGTGCCTTTGTGTGTGTATGTCTGTATGCGCTCTGCCAAAATTCCCAAGTGAATTTGGGAAAGAGGGTCGGTAAGGGTTAGACAGAAGGAGATGCTGTGCAGGGAATAGTGATGGGTAGGCGAAACAACAGTGGCTCAAAAGAGAGAAAGAAATAGATGGAGAGATGCAGCTATACAGAGAGAGAGAGAAGAAGACTAGGGCAGTGAAATTAAACAAAATAAGAGAAAAAAAATGAAAATATGAATATTCAAAAGGAGTATAATGTCAACAGCTTTGAAACATAATAAAATATTTAGCAGCATCCCTTCGCTATTTTGCTATGTATTCTGATGAGGATGCATATTCGCCTAGAACGCACAAAGAAGGCCCAACGGCACTTTTTCTACCAAATCTAGTTCATGTACAACATTAAATCAGGGATTATTCCAAATTCATACAATTTTGCATCTCTCTCTCTTTTCTCTTTGTCACTCTCTTTTCATCCTAATCGCTCAGGCCTTGCTCTCTGCCTTTCCTGCAGAATATCCTTTTCCTAGCCTTCAATTATCTCCCTCTCTCTCATCCCCCACGCCACCTTGTCTCTCACTCTTTCGCCTGTTATCTATCTTCCCCTTCCTCTACTACCTGGCTTGCTCCCTCTCACTCTCCATCTATTCCTACTCCTTTCCATCCCTCCTGCAATCTAATAATTCCCTTCCCTCTCCTTCCCTTTCAAAGCCGCCCGCCCCTCTCCCCCCTGCTCTTCAGTCCCTGTTACGTTATGTCCTCTCTCTCTCTCTCTCTCTCTCTCTCTCTCTCTCTCTCTCTCTCTCTCTCTCTCTCTCTCTCTCTCTCTCTCTCTCTCTCTCTCTCTCTCTCTCTCCTCCTTTGCTCACTCCCCTCCCTCTCCTCTTTCACTGCCTCAGTAAATCAAATCCTGCAGCACATGTTAGAGACATGCTCACACAAAGACCGGTAGGGTACATAGGCATTAGCACAAGCATGCTCACAAAAAGACCAGGAGGGTACATAGGCATTAGCACAAGCATGCTCACAAAAAGACCAGGAGGGTACATAGGCATTAGCACAAGCATGCTCACACAAAGACCAGGAGGGTACATAGGCATTAGCACAAGCATGCTCACACAAAGACCAGGAGGGTACATAGGCATTAGCACAAGCATGCTCACACAAAGACCAGGAGGGTACATAGGCATTAGCACAAGCATGCTCACACAAAGACCAGGAGGGTACATAGGCATTAGCACAAGCATGCTCACACATGGACACATGCAGTCAGCACCACTACACTCATCTGTTGAACCGAGGGGGGTTTAGAAAGAGAGAGGGGGGAATGGATAGGGATAGAGGATGGAGGCAAGGTAAACACAAAAGGTTAGACAGGGGGTAAAAATAAATGAGGGGATAAAAAAAGAAAAGAGAGCAGAACGAGAGAAAGGAAGAGAGACGGGAAAAGATTTAAAGAGAGCGATTTGGAAGGAGAGAGTACAAAAAACATGGGACACAGCCTAGGGAGGAGGGTGTCAGTGACAGAGAGAGGGGGGGGTCACCAAGAGAGGTGCGCTCATTCGCTCACGAGAGCGAGTGAGAGATAGCGAGAGAGAGAGAGCGAGGGAGAGAGCGTGTGAGCATTTAGTCCTGCCAGAGCACAGTAGTGCAACATCAACGGAGACGGGATAAAGAAGCTCTGTGCGAGGGACAAGGGAAACAGAGGAATACACTTCTGAAGAAAAACAAAGAGGGGATGGAATGAAAAAAAGCATCCTACTGCTGTTGGTTATCCTGTTTCATCCCATTTCTGTTGGAGAATTCCATAAGCAAAGAAACAGAGAAAACACATACATGTGATATATATCTAAAATTCCTATACATATATATCAAATTATGCCTGTTTTCACAGAAGCTGCTTTTGGGGAAGGACTGTGTTGAGGTCCCTTGCATAACAATTGGAAGATTGCTTTAATGTGCAGCATTTGGTAAAACTGTTGCATATTAATGCTTTTTTGCAAATGAGCGTGATAAAAGACCACAAACAACACAAACAGCTTTGCTGCAGTCCCATTTTTGAAGGCTTCTTGAAAACAGGATTTTGCATTGCCTTGTGTTGTCGCCTCTCCAGTTATCCTGCCCTTGGAACAGGCTGGGGAGTTGAGGCTTGGGTGTGTTGCATGGACCGCAGTCCACAGGCTCAGTAATACCCTCCTGTATTCACAGCAGTAACACGGCAGAAAGCCTGCTCTTTAGTTGTGTCTGAAAGAGGGAGAGGTAAGTGAGGAAGACAGAAGAAAGCAGAGAGCAAGAAACAACAAAAAGCAGCAGAGAGGGATTATGGAGTCGTGGTAAATAAACAAAGACAAGGAAAACAAGGAAGGGACCAAAACAAATAAAGCAACTAACGACCGACTACAGTAAAGAAGTGGGACACTACGCAGAAATGTAATTACACCGCATGTTCGCTCAAAAATCAGCTTCTCATAAATTTAGACTCGGGAGGACTGGACTAGACTCCACAGGCTGGGGGGATTGTTCAGCACGCTGCCCTTGTCATTCCCCTATCCCCTGCTTGGTAGCACTTGTGGGGTTGTAGTTGTCTGGCAGCAGAGCTGTATTGGTGACCCTATCCTTTTAGGTTCCCTCTCAGGTGTGGTGTGGAGCCGATCCGACAGCACCAAGAGAAACCCACAACAACAGAGAGTGACTGGACCCCCATCTCTCTAAACCCATTAAGCCAAACTGACACTGACGGAGCGCTGTCGCCTATGGATTTGAATGTGTGTGTGTGTGTGTCTGTGAGAGAGTGTGTGTGTGCGTGCGTGTGTGTGTGTGTGTGTGTGTGAGAAAGGCTGCCTGCCTCAAGTTCTGAGGACCTCTTTTAAATCTGGACTAAATCATCATTTCAGATCTCGTAGGACAATATTGAAGAACTGCAGGCTGTGCTTTCGCTAGAGGGAGTGGAAACAAAAACCAATATACCTTTTTTTCTGGCATAATATAATATTGAAGACCAATTGTAGAGTAACATCTAACTGGAATTGCACATCTGGAAAGAAAAGGAATGAGAGCATCATGTTTCACTTAGCAAAGGGATTAAAAATGGCTGCAAGAAAAATAACAAAGAATCAAATGAACATTCAGTTGGAGACCAGGCAGTTGCTCGAGGCAAGATAATCTGAGAGGGGAATATCAACAACTCCCATATTTATAGATTATGACAAGTGGATTATCTAGAAGTTCCAGTGCTTTGCCATTTCCCCCACTTCAACATTGATTAATGCTTGGCAGGGCAATTATCAAAATCTGTGTGTCCCTCTCCTAAATGAAGACGTTTACAGAAAGGAGCTTGGAGCCTTGAGGAATCTGCTTTCCCGCTGGCGCTGTTGGGATTCCAATCTCTCTGATTTACGGATAACACTTTCTTTATTGGGGGGAGATTTTTTTAAATGCCACGGGCCAGTTCATTTCTGGGTGACACCTCCTAAACTGGAGGTGCTCCAGATTTCAGATCACATCTGCTATTGACATTTGGCAGAAAAGGGCTGTATTTTCGCAACGCTGCCAGAACTGTGTGTCTGAGTCTGGGACTGAATCACTGGGGACTCATTTGTGAGGAGCAGGTTGAGATTTGGGGTTAGTTTGTTTCACTTACTTGCTCATCCCCCTTCTTGATGGCAATTTATTACTTCACACTGAGCCTCCTGTAACAGAGTGCCGTAATAACTCTCAGCAAAGTAATTGAAAGCTCAACTCCTTTTCAAGTCTCTAGTGTGTGAAATACCTAAAAGGCTATTTTCATGTCATTTTTTGGGGGCCAGTGAGAAGCCTACATTTCTGAAGTTGGTGTTTATTGGCCTGCACCAGCTTTGAGACACTTCAGCAACTGAACAGAAGCAGCATCCACAAGTATCAAACATGGCTGCCCATTCTGTGCTCATCTGCCTCGCCTTCAGCTTTCTGCTGGGCTTCACTTCACTGGGCCAGAACTCTAGAGAGGCTGGGGCAGATGCCCAGGCCACCAACCAGACGGCAGCCACCTCTAATTCTCCGGAGGCTACGCTGGCCACTCCGGTGGCGGAGGACCAGACCATCCCAATGATAGGCAGCCGCTGCCGGGGCTACTATGATGTCATGGGCCAATGGGACCCACCGTTCAACTGCAATGCTGGCGTCTACCTGTTCTGCTGCGGCTCCTGCTTTTACCGCTTCTGCTGCCAGTTCAAGGTGCACAGCCTGGAGCAGGAGTCCTGCTCCAACTATGACACGCCCGTCTGGGCCAACACCGGCAAGCCGGCAGCCCCCGTCACTGAGGTGCAGGAGGAGCCCGACCGAGACCGCACCCACATGATCGTCTACATCATCTGTGGCGTGGTGGCCATTATGGTGCTGGTGGGCATCTTCACCAAGTTGGGCCTGGAGAAGAGCAGAGGTGGCCAGACAGACATGACCAACTCTAGGTAAGAGAGTAGCAGGGGTCATGGGCCAGTGGGACAGGGTGGCTGGGGGGCAGGGTGGATGTGGTTGTGCTCTCACAAGCGATAATAGGCGTGACCATGGAGTGTTTGCGTAAAGCTATTTGTGGAGAGCCCAGACTATGGCTTCTAGTACACTGTGAGGGAATCGGAGCTGGGGTTTTTGGTGGACTATTGACATGCGCTGGCTGGCGCAGTGCCAAGGGCTAATTCTAGTTCAGTGAAAGTGAAGGGAGGGCTGGGTGTGACTGGCCGTACTATTGGTTGTTAAGAATGAGACCACAGGGATGGCGTTAATACAAGTCATTACCGGATCTCTCAATTTGGGGGAGGGGGACTTCAACCACACCAGTATTATTATTGAGAGAAAAGAGGGCCCAGTCACACCCTCACAGGTTCTGTTTTCTCAGAGGAGACAAGCTGCAGGGCTGAGAGGGTGAGAGAGAGAGACAGGAGCCTCCAATACCCGAGTCATCTGCTGTATTGATGAGCCCAATGACAAAGGCGGGGGGGAATGGAAGGGAAATCCATTGGAGCGCGAGGCTGGGCAGCCATAATTTCCCCTGATTTACCGTAGTGCGCAGGGTTTTTACGAGCCTCGATGAAGGCGTCCTGCCATCCTACAACGGGTGGGGAGTGGGGGGAGAGGGACCGAGAGAGGGGCAGAGGGTGGTATCTTATTGATCAGCATGGAGAAACCAAATCAGGTCAGTCAGCCAGTTGTCCCAGTCACTGGGCCCATTGATTCACTGAGACCCCAATTTCAAGGTTGTGGGCGGCTAAAACACGCACACAAACATTGGAGATGCCTGGGGATAGTTTTAATTACGTTACTTGAACAATAACATACTTTAATAAACTATGACTTTCTAAAGTGTTTTAGCTTTTCCTGAATGTATCTCTTTAGCCTAAGCTGAAGAGAATAGATTGATATGATTTGATATCAGAAAGGGTATGATCACTTGTATGAGAAAAGTCATCAAATGTCTTCATGAACATGAAACAGGGCCTTTAGATCTGTGATATATTAGAGGGAAGGAGACAGTTGTCTGTGGGAAAATGACATTCAAGACCATTCTCTTTAGTTGTGCTGTGTGGCTCATCACAGGGGTACTGTATCTGTAATTTGCTTCTCACTGTGTGTGTGTGTGTGTGTGTGTGTGTGTGTGTGTGTGTGTGTGTGTGTGTGTGTGTGTGTGTGTGTGTGTGTGTGTGTGTGTGTGTGTGTGTGTGTGTGTGTGTGTGTGTGTGTGTGAGTGTGTGTGTGTGTGTGTGTGTGTGTGTGTGTGTGTGTGTGTGTGTGTGTGTGTGTGTATCCTGCGGTAAAGCTTTCTTACAGTGTAACAGTATATGTCTGGTGTTTTGTTGTGCATTCAAGGAGTAATTGATTTTAATAATTCAAAATGCCTTTCAACAGCTGAATGTTATTGAATTCAACCTTTCTAAATTGGACATGTTCCTAAGTTTAAAAATGTAAGTGTGATGTATACAGTATGTACAGTTCCAGTCAGAAGTTTGGACACACACCTTCTTTATTTTAATTATTTTCTAAATTGTAGAATAATAGTGAAAACATCACAACTGTGAAATAACACATATGGAATCATGTAGTAACAAAAAAAGTGTTAAACAAATCAAAATATATTTTATATTTGAGATTCTTCAAAGTAGCCACCCTTTGCCTCAATGACACATTTTCTCAACCAGCTTCACCTGGAATGCTTTTCCAACAGTCTTTAAGGAGTTCCACATATGTTGAGCACTTGTTGGCTGCTTTTCCTCCACTCTGTGGTTCAACTCATCCCAAACCATCTCAATTGGGTTGAGGTCAGGTGATTGTGGAGGCCAGGTCATCTGATGCAGCACTCCATCACTCTCATTCTTGGTCAAATAGCCCTTACACAGCCTGGAGGTGTGTTGGATCATTGTCCTGTTGAAAAACAAAATGATAGTCCCACTAAGCACAAACCAGATGGGTTGCCGTATCGCTGCAGAATGCTGTGGTAGCCATGCTAGTCAAATGTGCCTTGAATTCTAAATAAATCACTGACAGTGTCACCAGCAAAGAACCATCACACCACCTCCTCCATGCTTCACGGCGGGAACCACAAATGCGGAGATCATCCATTCACCTACTCTGCGTCTCACAAAGACACGGAGGTTGGAACCAAAAATCTCCAATTTGGATCCATTTCCACCAGTCTAATGTCCATTGCTCGTGTTTCTTGGCCCAAGCAAGTCTCTTCTTATTATTGGTGTCCTTCAGTAGTGGTTTCTTTGCAGCAATTCGACCATGAAACCTGATTCAAGCAGTCTCCTTTGAACAGTTGATTTTGAGATGTGTCTGTTACTTGAACTCTGTGAAGCATTTATTCGGGCTTCAATTTCTGAGGCTAGTAACTCTAATGAACTTATTATCTGCAGCAGAGGTAACTCTGGGTCTTCCATTCCTGTGGTGGTTCTGTCACGTTTGTTGTATGGAGGAGTCCAAGGCGCAGCGTGATAAGAATACCCTCTTCTTTTAATTAAACAAAGAACACATAACAAATTAACAAAACGCTACAATAACAAGTGCTGACATGCAACTACACATAGACAATAACCCACCAAATACCCAAGGAATATGGCTACCTAAATATGGTCCCCAATCAGAGACAACGATAAACAACTGCCTCTGATTGGGAACCAATCTAGGCAACCATAGACATATAAAAACCTAGATATACAACAACCCCTAGACATACAAAACCCCTAGACAATACAAAAACCACCCTCGTCATACCCTGACCTAACCAAAGTAATAAAGAAAACAAAGATAACTAAGGTCAGGGTGTGACAGGTTCTCACGAGAGCCAGTTTCATCATAGCGCCTGATGGCTTTTGCAACTGCACTTGAAGAAACTTATCAAACTTCTTGACATTTTCCACATTGACTGACCTTCATGTCTTAAAGTAATGATGGACTGTCATTTCTCTTTGCTTTTTTGAGCAGTTCTTGTCATATTATGGACTTGGTCTTTTAGCAAATAGGGTCTATATTCTGTATACCAACCCTAACTTGTCACAACACAACTGATTGGCTCAATCTCATTACTAAGGAAATAAATTCCATAAATGAACTCACCTGTTAATTTAAATACATTCCAGGTGACAACACAGAGTGGAGGAAAAGCAGCCAACAAGTGCTCAACATATGTGGGAACTCCTTCAAGACTGTTGGAAAAGCATTCCAGGTGAAGCTGGTTGGGAGAATGCCAAGAGTGTAAAAAGCTGTCATCAAGGCAAAGGGTGGTTACTTTGAAGAATCTCAAATATGAAATATATATATATATATATATTTTTTAGCAGTTTTTTGGTTACTATATGATGTCCTTTAATGCGCTGATTCCTGCTCTGGTAGAGAATTATTAATGTGCCAAGCCAACTTCAAGTCAGCTAATCTCGTGCATGGCTTAGTCTGATGTGGATGAGTTGGGAGAGAGTGCTTTGCGTTTCCCTCCAGATTCAGATATCGAACTGGAGGGGATTTATGGCCCACGCCATTAGCTCCTGACGTTTCTAACAGGTTGCTCATGTTTGTGCAGCACAGCAGGCTTAGTCCCTTACCGAGGACAGAACATTTCATAGTTTGAAGGGTGAGATATTTCAGCTCTGTCTCAAGCTTTAAAAAAGGTAATTTCATGTTCTGTGTGGTTACAAGATGCTTTTACTTATCAGTGAGTGGCTCATTTTGAGCAATTGAGCTTAAGTGTTATCCACAAGGGCACGGCAGCAGCCTGACCCATCTGGAATCTAAACAGCCAATACTTAGAATACTATTCTAACAATTCCCACCACTGCTCTTGATCATTCATAGCCAATGGTTGCCTGGCTACCCATTCACATCGCTCCGCCCAACGGATGTTTCTTCTCCACGATGAGTCTGGATTTGCCTGACTCCCCGCTGATTTCTAGAATGCCCAAAAAATCTGACCGCTTTCATTGGTCCCAGACAACGATTGGTTGGGCCAGAGCCGGCCTACATGAGGGCATTATCAAATTTGATACTCTGATTGGTTAGACCCGTTAGAGACGATCCAATCGCTGATGAATTTGTTTTGTACAAGGCCCCTCATTTTGAAGTCACACAAATGACTTTAGGATGGAGGTTTTAAACTGAATGTATGTAGTGATCGATAGAGCAGTGCAATTAAATTCATGGTGAGTCATCAGGCAAAACTAATGCCAGCTTTGAAGGACAGAAGAAAATATGCAAATATTTGAAAACAGATTTTTTTTATGTGTGGTTGCCTTCACAAATTAGAAGGGCAACAATTGATGTGAAGTATATTCCTCCAGTATAGTCTTTAACAGGGGATTTAACATTATGAATATTGTCACCTGTTTCTCCACAGACGTCCCTGATGCATACGTAAAACGACATTCTCTGCCCTATTATTTCCCATTACGCACTTAACACAAAAACCAAAATAAACACTTTGATGCTTTCTTGAACAACAAAATAACCTCCCCCCCGCAGTGCAGAGTGAAATCAAATGATGTATCTTATGAGCCCCCACATTCAGCCTAGCTGAGAGAAGAAAGAATAAAACTTTCTGCCATTATTAATGCATGGGGGCTTGAATGGAGCCATGCGTCGTCTGCGGCTGGCCTTGTTGTCTGAGGCCACTGTCCGTCACTTCATGTCAGTCACTGGGCACTGAGTGTACTTTGGTGTTCGATAACGCTCTATTGGAAAATATGAGACCTTAGACAGTGTTTCACTGACAGCCAGGAGCTCGTCTGATTTGTGGATCTACTCAGTGAGCAACAGCAAACCAACAGAGACAGTGAGGGGTTGAAATATTGTTTCCTGGGGACAAGCACTGCCATCCATCTTTTGAGGCTTGAACACAGAAACTCTACAGAGGAATACATACGAGGGCACAGCCATTATGGCTCTGATGTGGACACTGTACTCAGAGATGCCAACAGGTGACCGGCTTGAGGGAAAAAACTGGTTCCCGTGAGGAGCAGTCATGCACAGCCTTCTATTTACCTTCTGTGGACACCCACCTGCTCACACATGCACACATGCACACACAAACACACGTGTTCATAATAAGTGATTCTGTGTGCACTTCACACAAACATTGGCAATGTACCACTTACATAAATACACCAGCCGGAGACCTATGTAGAAAGACATGGTTGCTAACATGTATCAGGGCTCAACGCTTGTCCTATAAAAAAAACGTTAAGAACGCCGTCCTAATACTGCGTTGCACCCCACCCCCTTTTGCCCTCAGAGCAGACTCAATTCGTCAGCGCATGGACTCTACAAGGTGTCGAAAGCGTGCCCATATTGACTCCAATGGTTCCCACAGTTGTGTCAAGTTGGCTGGATGTCCTTTGGATGGTGGACCATTCTTGATACACACAGGAAACTGTTGAGTGTGAAAAACACAGCAGGATTGCAGTTCTTGACACAAACCAGTGCGCCTGGCACCTACCTACCTTCTAAGGCACTTAAATATTTTATCTTTCCAATTCACCTTCTGAATGGTACACATTCAATTGTATTTAACAAGTGACATCAATAAGGGATCATATCTTTCACCTAGATTCACCTGGTCAGTCTATTTCATGGAAAGAGCAGGTCTTCTTAATGTTTTGTATACTCAGTGTAGATAAGTTGTCCAAATGGACAACATCAATTCATTACTCCAATCAGAACTGGATAAGAGGCCAACATTGGAATAATATTCAAATATTTTTTTCATGTTCTAGGGAGTTTTTCTCAAAAACCCAACATTAGCACAACAAGAGGTACAACATTACAAATATTATGTAAGATAATTAACTTGCTATCTGTAATATCATATAGCTTTGGAATTGTGATATTATGTACTTTCGAGGAAAATAGGCACATCGGCATGCACACTGACTTTGAGAAGGGATTGCGTGGCGATTAGCTTAGCAGCATGACAACGTGAATGGGTGGGGCGGGGCACTATACATTGGATTCCTATCTCCTTTCTACGCACCCTAGACTAAAGAGGCAGACAATTAGGATAAATGTGCTAGACCCTAAATTAGAAATTTCTTGAGGTAGGAATATCACAAAAATATGTTCAATGGCTTATTCCAGAGAAGGCTTCCTCCCGAGTTCTGATATTGGCCAGCATTGAAATCTGACATGAATGATAGACGTTTTCACGATCTAAAAGTCGTATTCCTATTAACTTCCAGTGTAGTGGGAGTGACTTTATCACAGTGCTATGTCATACCGGACAGATTCCTGCATGCTTGAACGCCAATACACATGAAAACATGAAATGACCCAGGAAATCGATAGAACATCGCTCAGAGACGAACAAAAACAATATCATATCCAAAATGGGTGAACCTTTCCTTTAAGGGGGGCATTTCCCCCCAAGCTACCCTAACCCATGCTAGTTGATGCATCTTTAGAGCTCCCCTCTTTCTTCATTTCTAATGGATATTTTCATCTCTGTCACATGCACTTTTGAGAACAGTGTTTTCCTGGTTGCATTTTGGAACATTCACACATAGCCTACAGTCATGTGCTCATTGTTGAGCTAATAAAATTAAGAAATTACAATTCTATCAACATTTTAAGCTACACGGTGTGATCTGTTGCATCAGCCTCATTGTGTTTTTCATTTCTTAATGTGCAGTGGTTGTATGAATTTTGGATGTGTCATCCCAAAACTGTCCCAGAGTCTGAACCGTAGACATATTTCTATTGTCCAGGGATGACGGGACGCCCTTCATTTTGAGCCCTGGTTGTAATCGTAATGTTGCAATATTTTATAGGCTTCCAAGTGTGGCCAACCATCCTCCAGGAGAGCCTTAAAGGGGCACTGTTGTATTTTGAGACAGGCTTCAATATGCAAAGAAGCCAACAGGCAGTGGAGCCTACATTTTTGAACAAGTAAAAAATCTGTCCTACTAAAAAATGTAATGTCAAGCCCTGATGTATGCACACAAACTCATATGCCTGCACACAGACACACACACACACTGATAAAACACTTTTGACAGCAGGTGGTCCCCAGGCTTTTCCTTTAGTCTTTTCTGGAGTATCACTCCACACTTCAAATGGTCCTGTCCCTTCACTCCCTTCATCCTACTCTCCCACCCCTTTCTGGTGGCCCCCTGTGCTCTGTCTGTCGCTCCAGATCAGGTCGGGGGAGCGGTCCGTAAAGCAGTCAGGAGAGATGGGAGAGGCTGCTGCTCCAAAGTGGATTTTGCATTAGGTGTGTCCTGGATACGGTGGGACTGGGACCACCTCCAGGGTGTCGGTAATGAGTGCAGGCGGGGACGCTCAGATGTGCTATGTGCACGGCATTAGTTACAGTCTTATCCACACACACACACACACACACACACACACACACACACACACACACGTGCGCGCGCACATACAATACAAACCAAATGTGTTATAGTCCAATAAAACTAAACTCAAACTATCTGCTAACACTAATAAGCTCTAGAACACCTAGACACCACAGGAGGCTGGTGGCACCTTAATTGAGGCGAACAGGCCGTGGTAATGACTGGAGTGGAATAGGTGGAATGGTCTCATTCCATTTGCTCCGTTCCGGACCTTTATTATGAGCTGTTCTCCTCTCAGCAGCCTCCACTGCTAGACACTGTTAAATGCTCCCAGTTTTACTACACCGAGATTTTATACAGAAACAACCCCAGAACGTTTTATCTTACAACCACACATCCCAGGCTTTGTGGGAGTGACATCACTTAGAAGGCCACACCACACCCCAGTGCAGAGCCTCACAGTGAGAGCTGCAGAATACTGAGGACCACAGCTCAATTGTTGCTGCATTATCCCAAAGCTACCTCTTACACACATTATCCTAAAGACAAAACTAACACAGCATAGATATCGGCACAAATAATACATGACATGTACTAAAACTGTACTACAACGTGGTTTTGACTTGAATTTGAATGTCAGTAGATAACTCTTGATAGTAGGCTTTTTGTTTACGTAACTAGAGACTAAGCCGTTTGAGTAGATGGGACATGTGCATAGTAACACATAACACTACAGTAATAATTCAATGTAGGCTTTGCAAATAGTGAGGATTACAAACCGCCACTATGTGTGTGTGTGTGTGTGTGTGTGTGTGTGTGTGTGTGTGTGTGTGTGTGTGTGTGTGTGTGTGTGTGTGTGTGTGTGTGTGTGTGTGTGTGTGTGTGTGTGTGTGTGTGTGTGTGTGTGTGTGTGTGTGTGTGTGTGTGTGTGTGTGTGTGTGTGTGTGTGTGTGTGTGTGTATGTCTGTGTGTGTGTAGAGAGTGCATATGATTGTGTATACCGGCGGCTGGGACATGCAGTACAGCCCGGGTCCTGTTTTCACTCGACTGGGCCGGGTAATGGGAAAGACCAGGGAGGATTGACACAGTGCCCAAGCCACAGTGACAGAACATCAACAGCTAACTTGTAGCGATTTGTTGGAGCGGACTCAGTACCAAGCACTATCAGAGCCTCAGTCTTTATCTGACCAGCAAACCACAAACCCATCAGTTTACCCTCCCATCCATCCTCAACCTTCTCTCCATCCTCTCAGTAATCACCTAGGCCCTTATCGTTCACACCATCGGCTAGAGCCTAAGAAACACAGCAGACACAAGAAAAAACAAGAGAGAGATGAGTATCAGTGAAACTCTGCTCGGGCCTCGAGGGGGAAACGGGCAAAGCAGCGTGCTTCTTTATTTTCCTTTCATCTGTTTCTCCCTCCCTCCCTCCCTCCCTCCCTCCCTCCCTCCCTCCCTCCCTCCCTCCCTCCCTCCCTCCCTCCCTCCCAGCCCTCCCTCCCTCCCTCCCTCCCTCCCTCCCTCCCTCCCTCCCTCCCTCCCTCCCTCCCTCCCTTCCCTCCGCTCCTCCACTGCTCATTCATCCTGAACTCTTCGGTGGTGTTAGGGACAGCAGTGTGACTGAAGGCTTTTGTGAGACCAAATGCCGTGTAAACGGCCGCAGTGACAGACCCGTTAGGGTTAATTTGCTGTGGTGTAGGGAGACCAGAGACTGACTGACCCCACTGCAGGGAATAACGACCCCGGGGTAGGACCGGCCATGGCTAGATCTGTACACTGGTACTGATTTATCTTTTGTCCACTGTACCACGTTCTCATTTCAAGCTAAATGTACAGAATGAAAGAAGAGCATGGGCTGTAAAGCACACATTGAGAAATGGTAGGCTTCAATATATAGGCTTCAACAAAATCTCTCTTTCAAGGCCTAAAGCCTCACCTGAATGCGGATGTCCACACTCAAAAGGCCTTGTGGAGTAACGCCCGTCTGTCTGGTATAATCACCCCGGCAGTTTCTCACTTTTTTGCTGGAAAGCTGTAGTCATTCATCTTGACTGGACTAGATTTCCCTCACGATCTCACTCTGATGTTTGCTGAGACTTTGGTGCACTGTGATTGATGGCCAGGCAAACCCACGGCTGGTGCAGACAACCCCGGTAATCATAGTCTCTCCGGCCGGTCTGGAGACGCTCCCAGAGATGGCCCCTTGTCACCCAGGGGGCACTTATGTTTGAGGTATCTCTAATATCTCCTATATCAAATGGAGGAGGTCTGGACAATCAAGCGTTGGCATGGGGGATCCAAGTGGTTAAAAATAGCACTCAGTTCCATCCAATGGTGTATTTTATGAGATCTGAATGGCGGGCGGAGGGCATCTGTTTCTGTGCATTCAGTTTAAAAGGAATTTGATACACTTCTTAGAGCTTCAATGTAGTTAAGGGGTCAAAACACTATCTCTCTGATCTTAATCACTCCTTTCATCTGTTTCAGGGCTCTTAATGACGATTAAGACTTCCTTAGTGTGATAATGATTAAATACACTGTACACCACTGCACCTAAATCCTTAAGCACCTCCTCAATAGTGATGCACGGGTCAACTCAAAACCACAGGGCCCACGGGTTTCAGCAGTGTTCAGGAATGTATTTTTAAGTTTTATATTCTAATACACCTGCAATAAAGTTACTAGAAGTAAAACCATTTTCACTTTAATGATTTGTCATTATAATACTAACTCTACTACCTCGACTCTTTTAATTCAAAATACTATGTAAACACTACCCTTCACACGCCATAAACAATACTGCTTTCTAACTCCGGAAGTGCATTGTACACACAGTGACGTTCAGCAAAAGTGGTACTGTCAATAGTGTTATGCATACTAATTACTCTGCGGCCATATCAATGTAGCCAATGACACAGTGTCACAATGACGCAACAGTCAGATCAGTGACAGAGGGTTCCCACACTGATAGCTACTGTATGTGTATGAGTGTGTTTGAGAGAGAGAGCTAGAGAACGAGAGAGAGAGAAAGAGAGAGAGAGAGACAACGTGCCATTGAGCTAGACACAGGACACAATACAATACTCCCATTGGCCCAATGAAAAATAAGTAAATGTAAATGAGAAGTGACATGAAAACTGAGATTCTGCATGTGGAGTAGATGACCAAGTACAACTACACCAATGACCACATCCCCCCCACCCCAACAGCACCATGGCCAACCCAATTGTGCATATGCTGCTGTTTGATCCTTAAATGGAAGAGCACATAGAGATACTGTGTTACATAACATGGGACTTGGCTTCAGTGAGAAGAAGAGAGAGGACTAGATACAGAGAGAATGGAATAGAACGAGAGAGAGGGAGAGCACCATCGGAGAGATGACAGGACTTTTAATTTGATCACTCTGTTCCAGGAGAACATGTCAAACTTGTAGTGTATTTGAGGTTTAAAAAGGCTTCTGAAGTTTGTAATTTCCACAAAATTCCACAAATTTCAGACTTGATTCTCCCCTTACGAAAAGTGTATTAACCTCTACAAAAATGTCCATTCATTATAATCCACATAATAATTCACATTTCCTGTTAGTGCAGGATTGTTTTCCTGCTGTAGCAAACTGGCTCAAATTAAGATCCTACATCTGTATGAGAGATCAAGCCCAGAGGACGCCTCCTCCCTCTCCTCCTCCTCTTCCTCCTCCTCTTCCTCCCTCTCTTTGGCAGAGCTAAAGCACATGCTTTTGATTACCAAAGAGGAGTTGTGCGTCTTGTGTCCTTTGCTGCCGGCTCTCAATGTGACTAACCCCCTCCTCTCCTCCACCGACCTCACCCCCTCCTTCCCTCACCCCCTTTCTACCCAGATCCCCCTTACGTTCACAAAGCATCAAAAAGAATGTGAGTCACCCTGACATGTGTTGCGGGGCATTCGCATTCGGAGCACATAGATCTGCCCTCCGCAGAAAATATAATGATAAACCATGAGAAGGACTGCTCTGTCTCTTTCTCTGGCAGTGGGAGACTTTTCAAAAAAGCCCTGTGTCTTCCACACCACCCTGTTCACACACTTCTGAGAGCCGTCCTCCTCTAGATGCCGCAGCCTTCAATTCAAAACCAATCCTCGGTTTCTGGCAGGTGCAAAGACTGTACAAAACAGGAAGTGTCTGTTGTGTGGCTCGACAGACATGATCGTTTTCTACTCTCATCCCAGTGCATTCCATCTGCTCCAAATACCCTCGCCACCACAAACATGAACAGACAATACTGTGGCACGTGTAAAAACAACAAGTCCCTCCTTCCCCTCCCATTTTGAGTGGCTCTTTTTCCCCTCTCTTGTCTGATGTAGCGTGTCTCTTTGCTTCCTTCCAAAACTCTTTCTGACGTCTGCAGCCCTGAAGAGCGATGAGTGTATGATGTGCTCACTTAGTTTGACACGGGGGCAAACACAAAAACACGCAGGAAGAAAAACACACTTAACACTAAATCACTGGACAAATACAGCACCTTCATGCAAATTAACATGCACACAACTTACGTACACAGTCGCCACGCGCACATTATTAAAGCGCACGCACGCTCGCACACACAGACACACACACACACACACCAAAAATACAAATACACCAGGTCTCCTCAGCAAACAGATGGATGCTCTGCATTACAGCAGGTCACTAGACCAAAGCATATGAACTGCTCCTCTGCCAGCGGTGCTGTTTTATTTAACCACTGCTCTAACCGTGATCCCTCGCTCCGTGTGACGCAGAGCACTTGACAATTGTGTATGTGCTGTCTGTGCCGCCGTGACACGCTGGGCTGGCCACCTCTTTATGAGCTTGGGGACCGTTGGCCCAAATGACTCTGTCTGGCTTGGCTGGACTGGCCTCGGCCCAGTTTGGTTTAGCCGTCTGTAAGTGTGTTTCTGTGCGTTTGGTTGAATATTTGGGTGTGGGTGTGAGAGGATGTGTGAGCTGACCCTGGCCAAGAAGAGTTGTGTTTGGGTAAACAGCAGGACAGCCCTGCGAGAAGACTGCATAAAGGAGTATTGATTGTGAGTGGGAGATGTCAGCATGCTGCGGGAGGGACTAGCCATAAATCCCCTTAATGACGGGATACGTTATCAACGGCTTAGCAGGTGGGACAGTCATCACTTAGAGGAAGAGAGGCAGAGAGAAAGGAAGGAGAGAGAAAGATAAGAAATTAAAGAACGAGCGATAATATGAAAGAGATGGAGTGAGGGACAAGGAGATGAAAAGGGAATGGCAGGGAGAGAGGAGAGAGAGAGAGAGAGAGAGAGAGAGAGAGAGAGAGAGAGATAGATATAGAGGAGGGGGTGTGCTCTAAGATATTTGACACAAACAGACAGAGTGAGTGGGGGAGTACGGTAAAGCTGGTTCAGCCCCTTTAGCAGGATATTGCATATATTAGCATTTTAAAGCACTAAAGTGATTGCTTTATGATCTCCTGGCTGTGAGTGGCCATGCCTGCCATAGAACAAAATGTACCGGCTGCCTTCACACATCTTGACTTTAAGCGGTGCTTGTTAAATGTATGTTTTACAGTATACAGTAGATGCCAGTACACACAATATGTGTGCAAAATGTAGGAATGTAGGTATGCATATGTCTAACTCTTTAATGATCCTACAGTTTGCCGCCACATCTGTCTAAAACTATGTCTTTGTGTGCCTCTGTAGAAATGGACTACTTTTTAAGCCAATGTATGTTTCTGTGTGTAAAAGGCCAAATCTGTGAGTGTGTGTTTGTCTGTGAATGAGTGAGGTTTGCCCAATAATGTCCTCTCTCTGTGTGTGTGTGTGTGTGTGTGTGTGTGTGTGTGTGTGTGTGTGTGTGTGTGTGTGTGTGTGTGTGTGTGTGTGTGTGTGTGTGTGTGTGTGTGTGTGTGTGTGTGTGTGTGTGTGTGTGTGCGTGCGTGCGTGCGTGCGTGCGTGCGTGCGTGCGTGCGTGCGTGCGTGCGTGTGTGTGTGTGTGAATCAGAGGCCAGTTTGTCATGTTGCTGCTCCAGAGCCCTGATCCAAGCTGACAGGTGAAGCTGAGCGCAGCTAAACAGCACACGTAACAGGGAAGGAGGGAGAGAGAGAGAGCATGAGAAAGGGAGAGAGAGGGAGGGTCTGTGGGAACGTGGAGATTAACTATAGAAGGAGATAGAGGTTAATTGGCATGTTATCAGAGGTTATTTGGTGGATGTTCATTTTTCATGGCTACATTTTCTCTCCCGTGGCATTCTGTTATTGTCTCTTTAAACTCATTTGTCAAGGCATGAATATTATTGTCATGCCAATCAGTCACTATGTTAGGAATGGAGTCACACAGAGGACGGATACTCAATTTAATTGCTGAATGACTGTAGCATACCGATACAGTCAGTGGACATAGCTCAAGGACTGCATGGAAGACCTGAGAGTGGGGAAGGGAGAGAGAGAGAGAGAGAGAGAGAGAGAGAGAGAGAGAGAGAGAGAGAGAGAGAGAGAGAGAGAGAGAGAGAGAGAGAAGGTTGGACAGGTTGATAAATTACAGTCATTGATGTGACCCACCCAGTAGATACACATTCACTCATGTAGAAAGAGTAGCACAGATAAGGCATGTTTTTGCTATTAGGAAAAATGAGAAGCAACAATTTGATGTGAGTGTCATATGCAATAGGATATTGTCCTGCATTGTCAGAGTATGCTCACACTATTTCTCCCCCTCATATTGGTATTTGGGTGGGTGCATCATATACCAACTCTGTACATGCATGGGCATACTTTGATCTTATGTATTGTGAGAGGTATACCCATCTGTCTGTGTGTGTGTGTGTGTGTGTGTGTGTGTGTGTGTGTGTGTGTGTGTGTGTGTGTGTGTGTGTGTGTGTGTGTGTGTGTGTGTGTGTGTGTGTGTGTGTGTGTGTGTGTGTGTGTGTGTGTGTGTGTGTGTGTGTGTGTGTGTGTGTGTGTGTGTGTGTGTGTGTGTGTGTGTGTGTGTGTGTGTGTGTGTGTGTGTGTGTGTGTGTGTGTGTGTGTGTGTGTGTGTGTGTGTGTGTGTGTGTGTGTGTGTGTGTGTGTGTGTGTGTGTGTGTGTGTGTGTGTGTGTGTGTGTGTGTGTGTGTGTGTGTGTGTGTGTGTGTGTGTGTGTGTGTGTGTGTGTGTGTGTGTGTGTGTGTGTGTGTGTGTGTGTGTGTGTGTGTGTGTGTGTGTGTGTGTGTGTGTGTGTGTGTGTGTGTGTGTGTGTGTGTGTGTGTGTGTGTGTGTGTGTGTGTGTGTGTGTGCATTAGCAACCATGACTTCATAGGTCTCCGGCTGGTGTATTTATGTAAGTGGTGCATTGCCAATGTTTGTGTGAAGTGCACACAGAATTAATTATTATGAACACGTGTGTTTGTGTGTGCATGTGTGCATGTGTAAGCAGGTGGGTGTCCACAGAAGGTAAATAGAAGATTGTGCATGACTGCTCCACACTGGAAGCATTATGGATTTGCACCTGCGTCCATGCTTAAACCCAGTTTCTGCATTGAGGCCTTAAAAGTCATTCATCTGTTGGCATCTCTGAGTACAGTGTCCACATCAGAGCCATAATGGCTGTGCCCTCGTATGTATTCCTCTGTAGAGTTTCTGTGTTCAAGCCTCAAAAGATGGATGGCAGTGCTTGTCCCCAGGAAACAATATTTCAACCCCTCACTGTCTCTGTTGGTTTGCTGTTGCTCACTGAGTAGATCCACAAATCAGACGAGCTCCTGGCTGTCAGTGAAACACTGTCTAAGGTCTCATATTTTCCAATAGAGCGTTATCGAACACCAAAGTACACTCAGTGCCCAGTGACTGACATGAAGTGACGGACAGTGGCCTCAGACAACAAGGCCAGCCGCAGACGACACATGGCTCCATTCAAGCGCCCATGCATTAATAATGGCAGAAAGTTGGAGTCATCCTTTGCTCAGCTAGGCTGAATGTGGGGGCTCATAAGATGCATCATTTGATTTCACTCCGCACTACGGGAGGGAAGTTATTTTATTGTTCGTGAAAAGCATTGAAGTGTTTATTTTGGCTTTTGGGTAAAGTGCTTAGAGGAAAGTGTACTCATATGTGTGGGTGTATTTGAATAAACATTGTGACATTCTGTATTCTGAGAGTATCCTCACTCTGTACATGCATGGAAATAGTTTGATCTTATGTATTGTATGAGGTATACCCATCCGTGTGTGTGTGTGTGTGTGTGTGTGTGTGTGTGTGTGTGTGTGTGTGTGTGTGTGTGTGTGTGTGTGTGTGTGTGTGTGTGTGTGTGTGTGTGTGAGTGAGTGAGTGAGTGAGTGAGTGAGTGAGTGAGTGAGTGAGTGAGTGAGTGAGTGAGTGAGTGAGTGAGTGAGTGAGTGTGTGTGTGTGTGTGTGTGTGTGTGTGTGTGTTTGTGTGTGTGTGTGTTTGTGTGTGTGTGTGTTTGTGTGTGTGTGTGTACATGTTTTCCTACATTATTAGGACTACAATGTCCTGACAAGTCACCAGAATGTCCTGGCAAGGTAGGAAAACAATAACCCTTTTGAAAAGTCTGGACATTTTTCCATGGCCTGAATTCTTTCATATGCTGTTGTAAGCTTAAGGGTTAGGTTTAGGGTTGGGGTTAAAGTTAGTCTTAGGGTTAACGATAGATTTAAGACTTAGGGATTAACGTTAGGGTTAATGTTAGGGTTAGGTTAAGGGGTTATGGACAATAGGATTTTGAATGTGTCTGTGTGTTGATGGCAGGAGGGTCAGGACAGAGGTATGACTAATTAGATATGTGAGATTCCCCTGTGGGAGGCGTAATAAATCACCACAGAGCATTTAGGGACACCGCTATTTGCTCTCCCAACATTCATTATGATACGCGGCGTGACAAAACATCCCCCTGATCCCATGCAGGAGACTGATAACAATCAGCTTTAAATGGGCTTTATGAAATGGGGATGGACCAAGCGGGCCGGACACAGGGAACGGGGAACAGTCACAGCACTCAGCAGAGCACATGGCCACTACGCCATGTGTCCCTGCAGTCAAAGACAGGTCTGTTAGCCAGGCTATTACAGGGCCATTACATTGACATGGCGAATGGAACGATGCTATTGTTAAGTCATCAAAACCCTGAGCCCCGTGGCAGGTCGGTAATATACAGTGACATCTTAGGCATGACACGGTCAGTATGGGACTGGAACAGTTCCATAG
Source organism: Oncorhynchus keta (assembly GCF_023373465.1). Lineage (NCBI taxonomy): Eukaryota > Metazoa > Chordata > Actinopteri > Salmoniformes > Salmonidae > Oncorhynchus > Oncorhynchus keta. The sequence continues at coordinate 16,683,540 of NC_068425.1, read as the reverse complement.
GAAAATGTCAGGGCATTGATCGCTTGTCCATACAGTGGAGATGGATGTGTGTGATAGAGCTGATGATGGGTCATGAAGAAATAAGGCTATGTGCTGGGGCAGGTTGTCATGGGGATGATGGTCAGACGATGGCCAGTCTGTGGCGTCACTTAGATAGGGCCATGTGGACCTTAGTGTGTCCTCCTGGGATGACTGTATCTCTGGGAGAGGGTCTGTGTGTCCTAAAGACCCAACTTTCAAATGATTTATATGAAAAGCATGCGTGAAATGGAACTTGAATGATATGTGATGTCTAAATCTGTCTTCTCTACGGCCTCTACATGATGAATCATCAACGCTCTGGGGACAGTATTGAGAGCAGTTCATAATGCATGTAGACCTCTCATCTCACCACGGTCACTTTTTTTCTAGTGACAGGTAGGCCTTCATTTGCTGCAGCATCTAATTTACCCATCTCCAGCTGGCTTTCGGGGTCACCTTGTTTTTTTTTACTGTAAAGCCTTCTGCATTTAATTCTAGTCCCATATTATTCAAGCATGCCATTAGAATGATGACGATAAGGACAACAAAACATATTCCATTTAACTGTTGAAAGCGATGAAGGAATGATGTAACAATAGAGAGAGAAAGAGGAAGTAGGCTAATAACATTAGGGGAAATATTATGAATTATACAAATAGGCCCTGTTAAATTTAGACATTTAAATAATTTTCACCAGCCTACAATTGTAACTTTGTAGGCCAGATGTGCTGCACCAGAATTGCATGTTCTGAACGAGGTGTGTAATTCCAGTCCATATAATACAGTATAATAAAATACAGTACAGTAATACAGTTCACACTCAAACAGATTAGCCTACTGGAGCTAGTTGCATGTATTTACCCAAGAGAGCATACAGCTAGCTATCTATGGGCTTTTATGTTTTTTTTTGTCGTACATAATGAGCAGTAGTCTATTTCATATTGGCCTATGTATTGGTTAATGGCACAATCACTTGTGATTTTTATTATTTTGGGCTCATTAAATGTTGTTAATGTAGCGCTCATAAAATGTATTTCATGTCTGGCTCATCAGGCTCAGGTAGCATCAGGCAAGAATTTTCTATCAAACTATTTATATGCTTTATAATGCTTTTGAATTACACTTTCGGTTTTGGCGGAAAATATCGGGTTTCCCGGGAGAAATGTGATTTATTCTGGGAATGGAACATTGGTAAGATACAGGGAATATATTCAACCCTAGCTCCCATGACATCTTTGCCCAAAGCCAAGCTTGATCTAAGAGGTGCTCCTCCAGAGTCCAGCCTATCCAATGGTTGAATGTGAATGAGGTACTTTTCATCCTAGGAATGATGAAGGGTGTAACAAATGGTGTGTGTGTGTTTTGGAGAAGTAGCTTCAGCAACTATAGAAGGGAACTAGGCCACTGCAGACAGCACAGTCATGCCCACCCAAATACCAACATAAACATACCCTGGCATAGTCACACAGCCATGCTAAGAGGCACTATTTGGCAGCTGTCGCGTCCAATACCAAAGTAGGGAAGACAGTGGCAGGCAGCTGCAGGCACTAATACTGGTGGGGCTCACTATCTGGCAGTAGTAGCTACAGCGTCAGCCTCCCTGGTTGAGAGGGAACTCGGCTCTGAGCACCGCGGGGTGGGAGACTCAGTACCCAAAACACAGGGTGTCATTTCTGCTACTACATCCCTCCCTTAGCGAGCACCAGGGAGACACAGCTTGAATTATTGATCAAGGGAGACAGGGTTTAGGGAGAGCTGTTGGTTCTGTCAGCCTAGAACACCAAGACAAAGAAAGAGCAGAGCTACAGATGAGGAATGTGTACAAAATGACTAAACTTTTACGCCTGGTGAGTGAAGCTGGCTGTTGGGCTCTATGATGGCACTTCAAATCAAATCAAATCACTTAGGGACTGAAATAATGTGAACCAAGCCATTGTCGCACCATGCAGTCCAGAATTAGTTTTCTGCGCTGGAGGGTTTATTTTATCTTTTTGTTTGGGAAACTTTTCTTGTTAGCCTCGGCAGCACACCCTCAGTGGGATTTGGGGGTGACTCAGTGGGGTGTCCTCATAATAACCCCGGTGGACTGAACACGAGGTGGGGTGCCGCAGATAAAACCCCACGTAGAAATAAGACAAAGCGTAATAACAAACACTATAGGTAGTGGTGGATGGTAGAGGCAAGCAAAAACACACTAACCTGGTGTGACAGTGGTGTGGCACTGGTCACACTGGTGTGACAAGAACAAAGGGTTTCAAACATACCCCAGAGCAGTGGGTGAAGGTGATATAAACATGCAGAAGTGTTCTGCAATTTCCTCCTTGAAAGGACAATAAACAAAATGATTAAATCTGAATTATATTCTATTTTACTGTACTGTGCAGTAGTGGACAGCAGCTGGAGGTAAACAGTGAGACACCCTGGCTTCTGGCTGAGACTGCAGGGGGTCACAGCAGGCCTCTTCTGCTCAGTAGGCTCCAGCTGTCTGGTGGTAATGAACTAATACACTCACTTTGATTGTGGCCTTGCCACCCACAGGGAGTGGAGGAGACAGAGAGTCCTCACCCTTACCACCCATGGGGAGTTGATAGGAGATAAAGAGGCCTCACCCTTACCACACATGGAGAGTGGAGAGTTATGGAGGCCTCACTCTTACCACCCACATGGAGTGCGGAGGAGATAGGCAGGCCTCACCCTTACCACCACAGGGAGTGCAGAGGAGATAGGCAGGCCTCACCCTTACCACCCACAGCAATGCAGAGGAGATAGGTAGGCTTCAACTCCAACCTGAACCCCCACTGCCTCCACTAGGGTGATGATACAATCTCAGAGTAACAGGACCTTCATGCCGATCCCAGAGCCCAGATCTAAGAAAAGTAATAGAAGTAGCGTTGCCTCATGCCTTTGTTCTTGTGTAGTGCATCAGCAAGAAACTAAACCATTAGCTACAGATGGTTGAAATCACAACAGTAGTTATCATTAACATAATTGGATTCATGCTTGAACAATACCAGAGGAATCCAGCGTTGAGTATCAGACCTTACTACAGTCTAATTCATTTTACTCTGCAAACCTGCGTGCACTACACTGTAGCATCCATCAATGAGTGAAGCAACTCACAAACTTAACTCAGTGTAACTTAACTACAGTGCCTTGCGAAAGTATTCGGCCCCCTTGAACTTTGCGACCTTGAAGTGGAACGACATTTATTGGATATTTCAAACTTTTTAAACAAATCAAAAACTGAAAAATTGGGCGTGCAAAATTATTCAGCCCCCTTAAGTTAATACTTTGTAGCGCCACCTTTTGCTGTGATTAAAGCTGTAAGTCGCTTGGGGTATGTCTCTATCAGTTTTGCACATCGAGAGACTGAATTTTTTACCTATTCCTCCTTGCAAAACAGCTCAGTGAGGTTGGATGGAGAGCATTTGTGAACAGCAGTTTTCAGTTCTTTCCACAGATTCTCGATTGGATTCAGGTCTGGACTTTGACTTGGCCATTCTAACACCTGGATATGTTTATTTTTGAACCATTCCATTGTAGATTTCGCTTTATGTTTTGGATCATTGTCTTCTTGGAAGACAAATCTCCGTCCCAGTCGCAGGTCTTTTGCAGACTCCATCAGGTTTTCTTCCAGAATGGTCCTGTATTTGGCTCCAACCATCTTCCCATCAATTTTAACCATCTTCCCTGTCCCTGCTGAAGAAAAGCAGGCCCAAACCATGATGCTGCCACCACCATGTTTGACAGTGGGGATGGTGTGTTCAGGGTGATGAGCTGTGTTGCTTTTACGCCAAACATAACGTTTTGCATTGTTGCCAAAAAGTTCAATTTTGGTTTCATCTGACCTGAGCACCTTCTTCCACATGTTTGGTGTGTCTCCCTGGTGGCTTGTGGCAAACTTTAAACAACACTTTTTATGGATATCTTTAAGAAATGGCTTTCTTCTTGCCACTCTTCCATAAAGGCCAGATTTGTTCAATATATGACTGATTGTTGTCCTATGGACAGAGTCTCCCACCTCAGCTGTAGATCTCTGCAATTCATCCAGAGCCTCTTGGCTGCATCTCTGATCAGTCTTCTCCTTGTATGAGCTGAAAGTTTAGAGGGACGGCCAGGTCTT